>NW_003852525.1:5125465-5127093 GCF_000181295.1 Otolemur garnettii | reverse complement strand
GAATTAGTGTGGCCAGAAAACAAACACAGAGACTTGCCCAGGAAAGATCCAGTGATACAAATGTCGCAATACCCAGAGGACAGCTTTTGCAGTTAGCGGGTAGGGCAACTGGGAAGCCCCCCGGAGGGGGGTGTGTGTGGAAAGAGTGACCAGAGAAACTGTGGAATACACAGAGGCTTGTAATTGACCTTCCACTTGGCAGGGGTAGGGGAGGGAGGCGAGAGACAGAGGTTCTGCCAGTTTAGGGATCGAGCACAGGGAAACGGGAATCAGGACGCCATAAAGACAAGGCTGCCCAGCCTCCTTCAACAAACAGAAGAAGGTGGCCTCCTACAAACACGCATCCCTCATCGTCTTTCCTTACTGGAGCTAGATGTGGTCCCTGAAATCCCCAGGAGCCCCTGGGGTTTCAGCACCATGATGTTAAGTCCCTCTGAAGTTGGACATCCCCGGCTTCTTGCCTCCCAGGGCCAAGAATGAGTCCGGCCTCGCTGATGATGGCGTGATCCCAAATATGAGGTCGTCACAATAGCGTTCGTTTATTACAGAGCACAAGCACACAAGCACACAAGCCAGCACAAGCACACAAGCCATTCTGAGACCGACCCCAAAGGGACCTAATAACAGTTCCAGACTTTAGATTATTTTACAAGGCTACAGTTGCCAAAATGGCATGGCACTGGTATAAAAGTAGAGACCAAGACAAGGGTGACAAAATGAGACTGACTCAAAAAAAAGAAAACAAAGTGAGACCCTCGTACTGGCAACAAAATACTTCTGCAACACACATCTTGCTCACGCACAGTTCATTAGCCAGGGCAAGTGGCACGACCATATCTAACCCCAAGGAGGCAGAGACGTACAGCCCGCCCTCATTTCCAGAGGACAGAGAATTGGAAATACTTCTTAGCCAACAAGCTCAACACCGTCACGTGTGCATTCCAGCCCTGGATTCCTGTCCTGGAAGGGACCTGCCGAGAGAAATAAACTCCTATCTTGATCAAGTTGATTAAGTTGCAGTGTTTAGGAATCCTTGACTTTGACTACAGGTTGACAGTGACTTTGTCCTTTCACTCAAGGCCACCGCTTCTGGCAGGTAGCCTTCTCTGCAGTCACGGTCACTCCAGCTTTCAGAATCATCTTTCTCCACCTGATCCACTGAGTTGAGGTGGCAACTGTTGTGAGCCCCAGTGCTTTGCTAGCCCCTGCTGGTTTCCTTTAACTTTCTTCAAATCTAGTCCCTTCATTAAATTGTCTTCATTACAGCCTCTACGGCAGGGGACAAGAAGCAGGTGAGCATAATCCAGCGTGGCGAGTGCTGTAGCCACAGGGGACAGCACGTGATGACACACAGGAAAGGTACCTGGCCCAGCCGGGTCTGATCAGGGTCATATCCTGCCGGAACTGATGTCTAAGCTGGAGCAGAAAATAAAAGGGCCATTTCTCTTTAGACTATTGTAACTTGCCCGCTAATGAGATCCCCCTTGCACGAACAATTTGTTTAAACCCCCATTTTTGTTTTTACAAAGTGATCATTAGCAAACAATAAGGCTTTTTCTAGTGGGTTTCTCTCCTTCCCTGCTTTAAAAATAAGTAGCATAATGTGGTGTACACCACTGACTGTCTGC
>NW_003852525.1:5123587-5124694 GCF_000181295.1 Otolemur garnettii | reverse complement strand
GAACAGGTGAATATTTTAATAAATGATGAAAAATCTGACTTTTTTCATTTGCTTCCTAGTTCTGTTGCTTAGTAGCAGAGCGATTTCTATCCCAGACATCTTTGTGGACCGAAATCACCTTCCGTGATCTCATTGGCTCCATTTCTGGCCGCTGCGGATCCTCCATGGGGAGCAGATGTATTTGGAAACAAAGTCGCACTTGGTACTCTGGACAAGGTCATCTGCCTTTAGGTCCCCCGACCTGTGTGCCCTTTGGGGAGCACTCCCGAATGAGGCTTTTGTTTTTTGACAGAGTCTCCCTCTGTCCCCCAGGCTACAGTGTGGCATCCTGCACCCTCCTGCTTCAGCCTTCTGAATAGGTGTGACTATAAGCACGGGCCACCAACTGGCTGATTTTTTTTACTTTTATCTGTGGATCGGTGTTGAGGGATGTCTGTCTCTTGCCTGACCTCAAGCAGTCCTCCTGCCTCAGTGTCCAGGGTGCTAGCCTTACAGTAAGCCCCTGTGCCTGCCTCCCCCTTTCTAAATGTAGATGAGGCCTCTCCTTATTTGAAGAGTCTCTTTCTTTCTCTGAACTTTATAGCAACCGCCCTGGTTTTTTTTTTCTTTTCATTTTTCCATCATGGAATGCGTTGGACTACGACTTGTACTTTATGGCCTATGAGAGTTCGGGAGGCCTTCCTGAACCTATTCCAATAGAAAACTGGTAAACTCCATGTTTTAATTCAAAGCTTCCTCCCTGAACTCAGTGGAGCTCCAGCTAAAGAACGGAGTTGGTAAGCTAATGATATTTGAAATGAATCATGAAGGTATTTGGGAACAAATTTTAATTTTGAAATAAGTAGGTTGAGTGACCTTTTACTGGCCTTGAGTTACAAGTATTTCTGATGCCTCTTGTCTTGTCAATGTCTCAGTGATGACAGTCAGGGGACGTCCTTCCCACGCACTGCAGGATGTGGGTGCTCATGGCTCTGATTATTGCCTAGTTGATTCAACGATAATCTTTTGGGACTTTCCTATCTTTCCATTTCTTATATCTTTAGTTGTTTTGGGTAACAGTTGTAATTTGAAGTAATATTGTTTAGAGTAGTGACAAAAAAAAAAAAA
>NW_003852525.1:5122632-5123408 GCF_000181295.1 Otolemur garnettii | reverse complement strand
TGGCCTTGAGTGAATGAACATGGTCAAAGTCAAGGAAAAAATATCCTGACATTTTTCTTCTCTTGCTCTGTGATCGATCCCCTGCTAATCCTGCTGGTTAACCATAACTGGGAGTCTGTGGGGGAAGGGAGCCTGGTTGAGGCCATGTAAACATCACCCTCCTTTGCGACAGAATAGGGTAGAAAAAGATGGGCAGTAGTTTCAGGAGGGTGAATGGAGACCAAGTGTGTGGCTTCATTTTTCCTTGTCAATAACTTTAGAACCAGTTCATAGGTAGGCAGGCCCCCAATTCATTCATTAATAGCTAAATTGCTTAAGATGCAGGCTAGGCTTATAAGAAGAGATTCCCAAACGCTGCAACTTAATCAACTTAACCAAGATAGGAGTTTATTTCTCTCCGCAGGTCCCTTCCAGGACAGGAATCCAGGGCTGGTATGCACACGTGATGGTGCTGAGTTTGTTGGTAGACATTAGCTCTGCTGAAAAGTATTTCCAATTCTCTGTCCTCTGGAAATAAGGGAGGGCTGTACGTCTCTGCCTCCTTGGGGTTAGATATGGTCGTGCCACTTGCTCTGGCTAATGAACTGTGCATGAACAAGATGTGTGTTGCAGATGTATTCTGTTGCCAGTAGAAGGTTCTCACTTTCTTTCTTTCATTTTTGTTGTTGTTGTTGTTTGAGTCAGAGTCTCACTTTGCATTTTCACAGCTCACAGCAATGTCAAAGTCCTGGACTTAAGCAAACCTCTTGCCTCAGCCTCCTGAGTAGCTGGGACTA
>NW_003852525.1:5119453-5121734 GCF_000181295.1 Otolemur garnettii | reverse complement strand
AGCCCATCCCTGCTACAGTGTAGCAAGGGGACCATGCAAAGGCGGGAACACCAGGAGGCAGAGATTGTTGAAGGCATCTGGGGGGCTAGCTACAAACCTAACTAAATGGTAAGTGAGAAAACTTAGCCTGTAGATGGGCAGCCATCTGCCAAGGAAAGCTACAGAAAGAGGGGGAGAATGGCTGGCGGACAACCAAATCCTCCAGCTCACTACCCCTCACCCCAGACCCCTTCAATACATATGTGCACCCTCCTTCTCATCCGTGAACACACGTGCTATGCCCTGGAAAGAAACTACCTTTCCGGATGACCCTTCCTACACCCCTGAGGACTCTCAGTCTTATGGTCACGATCTCCAGAAATGTGGGTTCTTCACTCCCAAGCAATGCCAATTTCCCATACTTTATAATGTCCTTTAAAGCCTTTTAAAGTAGGAGTGGGACGAGGGAGCTTCTGTCTAGAAGAAGGAGGAAAAAAATCCTTCTGCGCTGCTAATCTGGAAGACTACGGGTGATTCATGTGAACTATGAGTTATCGCTGCCTTTGAGTAGTCGGATGAGTTACGTAAACGGAGATTCAAATCACCGTTTGTTATGTTTTTGGAAGTGTAGTTGGCAAACTCTTCCAAGAGGCCACATTTATGGTTATAGGAGCCTCATTCAGCAGCCCGCAGATATTTGTAATATTACGACTGGTGTGGCCAAAGCGAAAGTACAGGAACCCGCCTTCATTCCTCTAATTATATAGCGCTCATTGGCACGGCACGAGGCTTTGTAAAACCGAAACAATCCTATTCTCTTACTTTGCCAATATAAGCAGTGGCTGACGTCCCAGATCCTCGCTTGACTTTTGTCCACCCTGCCACTCTCATCATGGGAAAAGAATGCAAAGTTTCACGTTATTCGTATTATTGCTACGATTATTGCTAGTTCCTTTGGCACTAAGTTCAGGCAAGGAGACATTTCAAACAGTTGGGTTGAGGCTTTTAAATAAACTTTTAGTGGACGGTAGAATATGTGGAGCCAGAACTTACACACGAGGAGGGCAAGGGTCGAAGGAGAGGAGCAAAATGTGCCCAAGGAGGTGACAAAGGCCTGTCTACTACACACGAGCGGTTGGTTCAAAGAAATATGTAACCTTGAGGTCCATAAATTACTTATCAGAGGTAAGTAACCTTGAGGTCCATAAATTACTTCCTTTAATATGCAAAATCAATTTTATCTCCAGTCCCCATTGAGGTGCTCTGCCCACTTCTTTCCAAGGTCTACAGGCCTATATAATCCTGGTTCCCTCTTATTAATGAATTTCTGGTTCCTCTGGATTCTTAGCTACCCTTGGGGCCGGCAGTCCTCCTTTCCTGCACTTGTTTCTTCCTTCCTTCACCTCGGCATTTGTCAGGGCTCTGTTCTGTTACAAATAACACGCACCAAGAAAGGAATCCACTAGTTCACAGAGCCAGGAAGGCTGAAGTAGCTTAAAGGCAGAGGGGAAATCAGGGCTTCAGGCTGTCTCTCTCCTTCCCGTCTCTGCCTGGCCCCATTCTCTCCCTTTATAGAGGGGCCTTCTCCAAGGTGGCTGAGTCGATGCTGCCCACAGCCCCAGGCCTTCATTCTCACAACTCTCTCTGTAAAAGCATAATAAGGAACTATCCCTTTGGGTCCAATTGGGAAAATTCTGGCAAAAGACTCTGAGTCCTTAGGTGAAAAGCCCATTCGTGGGTTTGGTCCCTATTTGCAAAGGGAGCCGGCATTGTGACTGGCAGCCTGGGGCTAAGTGTCACAGGATGTGGGACTTGGACACTGTGATTAACTTCTCTACCAGCTCCACAGGAGGTGGGAGCTGTGCCCCAGATGCAAAGGGGTCATTCAATTCATGAGGTTTATTACGTGCAGCCCCGGAGTTCTGGCTTTACCCCATTTCTTTCTAGGCCTTTAATTCACAGTCCCCAGCACTGATGGAGAAGTTTCCCTAAACAGGAAAGCCAACACCTTCCTTAGGAAGCATCCTCCTATCCTCTCGGAGCCATGGTTCCAACTGCCGCTGGTTTCTAAAATGGTGAGTTTCTTCCCTGTCTCTATGTGAACAGAAAACCTGCCTTCCCGCCGTGTGGACACCCCAGTATGAAGCTGAACAAGCAGTTCCCTCCGGGTGTGGGATCCCGGGTCAGCTCTATGGGTTGCATTCATTTTATTGTTTCATTCTTTCTGCTTATCTCTCTTTCTCCAATGAACAAATAGAACCGGTTCAAGGCAAGAAGGGAGGAAAGAACAGAGGGTGCTGCC
>NW_003852525.1:5114382-5118125 GCF_000181295.1 Otolemur garnettii | reverse complement strand
AAGCTTCCTCAGGCCTCTTTTTATAAGGGGCTCTTCTTGCTCAGGCTGGTCTTGAATTCCTGAGCTCAAGGGATCCTCCTGCCTTGGCCTCCCAAAATGCTGGGTTTATAGGTGTGAGCCAACACCCAGCGCCTGGATCGTTTGTGAATCACGTCTCTGGGTGCTGGGAAGACCTGGGCCTCACACCTGTCTCTGCATCCCTCTCATTGCTGGACACGGGCTCTGCCTGGGTCTGCTTTGCTCACAGTTGTATTAAGAGTACTTTGTTCCTTCCTGCCCATTAGCTGGTATCTATGAAAGTGTTTTGAAAAGTGCAAAATGCTCTCTATTTGTAGGTATCTAGTCAGTTCTGCCTCATCCTCTCCTTCACCCTTATTTTTTCCCAGAAAGTGAAGCCAGCATCCAGCCGCGGTGATGACGGATGTTCAGACCAGCCCTGATCAGGCTGCAGAGGACTGTGCCAGATGCAAGGCTGCTCTGGTCAGGCCCTGCAGGCCTCATTGTGGACTTGTTTACAGAGCAAATGTTTCTAGGTAGAGGAAGAGGAAGCTTGCCCAAGGATGTTTTAATGGGATCCTGTAAACATCTATAATCTAAATAATTATTAGTGTTTGTACTTTTCAGATCTTTTTAAAAAATAACTGGAAAGACTTTGGCCGGCCTTTGGTTTGGGGTTTCGGGGTTTTCCCCCGGCCCCTTTCCGGGTTGGTTTCCGGCCCGGTTGACGGGCTTTTCCCTTTTCCTTTTTCCTCTCTTCCTCACCAGCTGGACCCTAACTTTGCTCAAGGCAGAGATACGCCCGATTACAAAGGTTTACTTTCCCAGAATTCCTTGCAGTTAGGAATGCCCATGTGGCCCACTCCAGCCAATGAGATGTAGGGAAAACTGACTAGGTTTCTAGGAAACCTTTTTAAAGGGAAAGTGTTAGTGGGCATTTGCCCATTGTCTTCTCTCTTTCTTTCTCTCTCTCTGTCTCCTCTTTCTCTCTTTTTTTGCTTGAACTGCAACTCATTGTCCAGGTATCCAGCTTGTATCCCTGATCACACAGCTGTGTGCTGGAGCTAGCATTGTGGAAAGACAGAATGACCCCAGCTCCTGGATAATATCAGGGAGGGACTCTAACAGCCCTGGGTTACCTACCCATCATTGATGTAGAAACAATCACTTAAACAAACCAAAAAAGCCTGTATTTTAATCCATTGCAATCAAGTTACTATTTCTTGCAATAAACACAATCTTAAGTGATAGTCTGTTAAGATGGTATCTTAGTGTGTTTGGCTGCTATAACAAAATGCCTTAGAGCAACAGTTCTCAATCTGTGGGTCGTGACCCACAGGAACTGTATTAAAGGGCTGCAGCATTAGGAAGGTTGAGAAGCACTGCCTCAGAGTAATTTAATATATAAACAACCCAAATGTATTGCTCACTGTTCTGGAGTCCAGGAAGTCCAAGATCAAGATGCCAGCAGATTTTGGTGCACCCTTAACCTAGTAAGAGCCCATTCCTCATGGATGGAGCTTTCTATGGACCCTCAGATAGCAAAAGGGGCAAACAACCTTCCTCAGGCCTCTTTTTATAAGGGCACTAATCCTATTCCTGAGGGTTAAGCCGTCAGGACCTAATTACCTCCCAAAGGCCCCACCTCCTGATACTATCATGTTGGGAACTAAGTGTCAGCATATGAATTTGGGGGGATACATTCAGACCACTGCAGACATTTAATGTGGTGCAATATGCAAATGTATGCAAATGTATGGAAATGAAGTGCAGAATTTGCTAGAACAATGCTGTTCAATCTTTCATACGAACCATTAGGTGGCCTTGTTAAAATGCAGATTCTGATTCGGATCTCAGAGTCTGGACTTCTCACAGCCTTGAAGCTAACGCCAATGAGGCTGGTTGTGGATCACATGTTGTGGACCACAACAGCTTGGGGAACGACCACTTTCTGGTCAATTCTACTACATAGCAGCTAGTAGTCTCTTTCTCTCTGATATGTTCATTATTGAGTTAAAAAATCTTCAAGGAACTCAGTGCATGTTCAACAAAAAGTTAAAGTTTTATTTAGAATATCACTGGAGAGCCAAAAAGCAGTTCAGTTTATTTGGCAAAATAAATTTAACCAATTGCATTTAAATAAGAGAAACTTGAGGATTTTTGTGGATTTTTTTTTCCTCAGTTACTTGCTTTTTTGCCAGTTGGAATTTTCTGTCATCTAGCCTAACTGGGTTCTTTTCAAGTTACGCAGCTATAATCCAAAGAACTGTTTTGTGAAATTTGAAATGACTCGAGTACCCATCTGTGTTCTCACTCAACCATCATTGTATTACATGAAATGAGGGAAAGGACTTGAGGACAGAGATTCAGGAGGAAATGCTTTCCCCTCTCCATCATTCTGTTGTCCCAACAAAGGCTTGGATTGCTCTGAAATGAATGGTGAAAGTAAATTGTTTACGGGGAGGTGATGGTCAAAAGCAAACTCAGATGATTTTCAGACCTTCTGTCGTCATGACCAAAAGAGAAATTCAAGCCACAGCACTCTTCTAGCTAAGACACCGCTTTACACGGAAGTTGCACGTAGCTTCCTATTGTTATTTTCTTTCCTAGTCATATGTACATTTAAAAAAAAAAATACAATGTTGTGTTAAATAGCAGGACAGCTAACAACAGAACAACGATTCTACACTGGAAAACCACAACAGCTTGGTTAAACTGAGGGAATAGGAGATGGTCGTCAGGGGTCCACGCTGGAGCTGCAGGCCATCTCTTTAGTCTGTGACGGACCTGCACTCTGAGGGCAGGCCTTCCGAGCGCCGCCACTGGGCCAGCCGCTGCTTAAACCATTTCTGGAAGAGAGAAAGGGGCAAAAATAATTGTCATATACTGAAAAATTGAAATGTTCATTCTCTCTCCTTCTCTCCCTTCCTTCTTTCCTTCCTTCCTCCCTCCCTCCCTTCCTTTTCTTCCTTCCTTCCTCCCTTCCTTCCTTCCTCCCTTCCTTCCTTCCTCCCTTCCTTCCTTCCTCTCCTTTTCTTTCTTTTCTTTTTTTTTTTTTGTGACAGAATCTCACTCTGTCATCCTGGGTAGGTACCATGGCATCATGATAGCTCACAGCTAATACAAACTTTTGGGCTCAAGTGATCCTCTTGCCTCGGCCTCCCAAGGAGTTGAGACTACAGGCACCTGCCACAAAGCCTGGCTAATTTTTCTATTTTTTGGCAGAGACGGATCTTGCTCTTGCTCAGGCTGGTCTCAAACACCAGAGCTCCCTTCTGCCTTGGCCTCCCAGAGGGCGAGGATTACAGGCACGAGCCACTGCACCTGGCCTTCCTTTTCTTTCTAAAAGGAACTGCCACTGTGGCACAAGGAGGAAGGAAGAAAGGAATGTGTCCATGGAGATGGTTTTGTGACACTAACCTTTCCTGCCTCAGGACCTTTGCACATTCTATTTCCAGTATTTAGAATATCCATCTATCTTCATTCTTTATCTGATGATCTCCCTCTCAGATTAAACAGAACTTTCTCAACGGAGCCTTCCCTGACCACTCTACCTAAAGTGGGTGCCCCACTTCATCTCCTGACTCTCGAGTTTAGTGTTTTGTTAGCTTCACAGAACTTTTAACATCTGTCATGATTTACTTGTGTGTTTACATGTTTTGAATCTATGTTCCCTGCTAGATTGTAAGATCCACGAAAGTACAGACTGTATTCATCTTATGGCTATTGCATCCTTAGCATCAGGG
>NW_003852525.1:5113224-5114362 GCF_000181295.1 Otolemur garnettii | reverse complement strand
AGTTAACTCTGGATTATGAGACGAGAGCAGCAAGGCTCCAGCTCCGTAAATGAGGTAGCTCTGTGGGGGATTTCAAGGCTACACGATCTGATTAAATAGAATTTCTTTACTAGAGCTGAATTAATGGAGCGTTTTAAAGACTGACTAATTAAAATCTGGAAGAGGAAAATCTCACTCTCTACCAGGATTCAGATAAGGCAAAATGATTGCTCTGGCCTCATTCAAAAGAGCCACCCACATCTCTACACCAAGTAAGGGAGGAGAATATTGATGACCCGTTACTGAAAATAACTTCAGCGGGGACCCCACTTGTGGCTTCGCGAGTTGGCATCCACAGGCTTAACACATCAGGCGCCAGCTTTGGGGCACTGGGGGATGGGAAGTTCAAGAAAAGCTCAACTGTTTTCTATAAAGATACATATTTTAGGTCATGTGTACATATATAAAAATAGATACATTTAGCAATCCAGTTGCCGTCCAACTAAAACCATTAAATACCTCGCTTGCTTTTTTTCCCCTTTACAGTTTAACTTCATCACATCTCACTGGCGTCCATGCTAATCTTCCACCTGGTTTTACCCTTCCCCTCCCATTTCATCAGTGCAGGCTTGTCTTTCCCTGGACCTTGCTCACTGTAGCACTTGGTCAGACTTTGCTGAATTAAAAGAATGGATAACTGAGAATGGGACGACCACAGAGCACTTCTCAGGATGCACGGAGATCAGCCAGCCCAATCTCTCCTGCTTCAGGGCCACCGAGCAGTGACAGAATAGAGAGTAGACCTGCCAGTTTACTGGGAATCTCTCAGCTCTATGTGACTCAAATATTCAGACCTTATAAAAGTGACCATAGATTTAGGGAAAGCCCCAGATGAGATGGGTGTGGACATGGTACCATGGGGGGCCTAAAGCATTTTCTATGTTATGACACTGTGATGCACGCTCCATAAGGCAGGGACTGCCTTTATTATGCTACCGAGCTGTGGAGGGACTCCTCAAAGAGATTAGGATTCCCCATGCTGGAAAATAGCGCTGAGGTCTGGATCAGGGTGATGAGGAGGAAGCTGTGTCTGAAAAGAGAGAGTAGTGAGGAAACAGAGGCCGAGAGCATCGCCTACTCAGGGGAGCACGTGTAGACA
>NW_003852525.1:5111639-5113066 GCF_000181295.1 Otolemur garnettii | reverse complement strand
CTCCGGGTTCTAAGAAACATGAGCTGTTAGACTTATTCCATCTAATTTACATGTAGGAGATACTCAGATTACCAGCATGAGAAAAAGGCACATTCTAGGATCTGGTAAATGCAACTTAACAAGTTATTTCGATTAGATCACCCTTCACGGCACTCTGAATTCTTACGGGTGTCCTCCTGCCCACCCCTGTAGCGAATGCTGCAGTTACAAAGAGCTCAGCAAAGCTCTCTGGTCAGAGCCTGTTTCAGCTTCTCCGTTCCTAGAGCCCTTGCCAAAGCATCAGCGGTGCAAATCGGTTCTAGTAACTATCTCATGAGAACATCTCATGCTTGTTTTTCTTTTACTGAAGTATTAACTTGTTCTGGGAAAAATTAAGAAGCTGATTCTATTTCTAGAGGTGGGTGATGTTAAGGTAGGATGAAGATTTGGGTATATAAATTTTTTTTTTTTTTTCTCATGGAAAGGGACAGCCCCAGTAAAGAACAGACAGAGGGGAAGTGCTAATACCAGGACATTGCTTATTGTGGGCCCAGAAGGCCTTGGCCTCCGTGGAGTGATTTAAATGGTCCGAACAAGATCTGACATAAACACTAATAGTTTGATTAATGCCTATAATGATGCCTTCATCACTGGGCGTGATAGCTCCAGAAGACATTTTTCTTAGAAGATACTTCAAAATGTGTGTGTGTGTGTGTAAATGTCTTTTGAGAAGGTTAGAGAAGAACCATCCTCTCTCATCAGTGACACGGGGGTGGGGTGGCAGGAGGGGGAAAGGGACCCAGTCCCGTAAGGGCGGGCAGGCAGCCTCTGCCACCTAGGATGCATTTTTCCCTGAATCTGCTAAATTTTGCCTCTGTCTAAATTTCTGGCGTTCCAGAAGCTTCCCTGGAGGTCCAGGCAGGAAGGCAGAGGGGCCAGCCGAGCTGCAACAGCTCTGGGGGAGGAAGAAGGTGTGAGCCCCGCGGCAGGAAGAGGAAGCCAGGGGCCCTGCTCTGGGGCTGACTCACCCCATGCCTACTCATTTGGGGGCTGGGTCTACCTCTTGTTTGTTTGAGGATGGCAGAGGAGGGGAAACAAGAGAAGTGTCAAAAAGAGCAGATGAACCTGCCAAGCAGAGGTCTACATTGGCCAACCCTAATCCCAGAAAAAAGCGGGCTCCCCGTCTGTCTTTCTGCCCATAACCAGATTGCATTTCAATTCTTGAATACCAAGGGAATCTTGAGGAGAGTTTCCATACAGCCCTGAATGGCCATCAATGAACGCATGCATTTTTTTTCCAAATCTAAAGCCAGGGCCACAGACTGGGGTGAGGGCAGCCTTCTCTTTGGGCTCCTGGGGATCACTTAAGGAGAAGAGAGAGCTCACGTAATGCTGTGGCTTCAACCAAAATTCTACTGTGAAAAGCGGGCACAGTTTCTCCTGTAACC
>NW_003852525.1:5109964-5111619 GCF_000181295.1 Otolemur garnettii | reverse complement strand
TTTTTTTCCAGAAAGCAGCAGCACAAAGTGAGTCTTCAGCCCCTCCCTCCCACCTCATCCAGCATAGCATGGTGGTCAAGAGTGTAGGCTTTGGAGCTGGACTACTGGGGTTCAAATCCTACCCCTGCTGTTTCCTAATTGCTATTTGGGGCAAGGTCTTTAACCTTCCTAGGCCTCATTTCTCTTATCTGTCCAACTGACTCATGGATAGTACCTACCTTCACAGAGTTGTTGTGACAAGTATGTGATTTAGTACTTGGAGAGTTCTTGGAACAATACCTGGCAAGTGTTAGTCATGACAAAGGTCAACCAAATTATTCTGCTTTACAGGCGGGATGATTGATGGTAACTTGCTCTGGTTGAATCAGGGGCTGACAAGGGATTAGACCCCTCCTTGGTGCTGTAACCATGATATCTCACAGCCTTGTTTTTAAAAGATAAATTGTCCCCGTGATCACTCCTCTTTTCTAAACATAGCATGGGATTTTAAGTGATAAAACTCCAGCAGGCTGCCCCCTCCGGGTTCTAAGAAACATGAGCTGTTAGACTTGGGTTACAGTAAATCACCTCCCCTGAAGTTTTGGTTCTGGTTAGTTGGTTGCTAAGAACAGATATGTCTGCCTTTTCACTTGACCTATAAGTGAGAGGATTATCCATGGACAAGTTCCCCAAGGTGTCACTGGCTTAATTAATAAAAATAATTTTGATTTAAGGTCTAGGGTCTTAGTCCTGGGATCTCCTGGAGCACCATCACAAGCTTTTAAAAGCCAGCAAGTGGACAAAGTCCCCATGCTCTGGTCTATAAAATGGGAAGAATAACAAAGTCTCTGCAGAATCAGCACCTATAACTTAGCAGCTAGGGTGCCAGCCACATACACCAGAGGCGGCAGGTTTGAACACAGCCTGGGCCTGCCAAACAACAATGACAACTACAATGACAAAATACTCAGGCATTGTGACAAGCGCCTGTAGTCCCAGCTACTTGGGAGGCTGAGGCAAGAGAATCATTTGATCCCAAGAGTTTGAGGTTGCTGTGAGCTGTGATGCCACAGCACTCTACCCAGGGCGACAGGAGTCTCTGTCTAAAAAAAAAATATGTCAGTGCAGTAGTGTTGAAATTAGAAGTGTATTTTTGGGTCCCCTGGAGAGATGCTAGATCAGTTCCCAGTGGTTTATCACACATAATAAATTGTCTTTCTCCCACCAAAGGGGAACATTGAAGTCAGAGTTTAGACAGAGTCGAAGAAAAGGCTCCACACTGCACCTACGGTTAATGACTATGGGCAGCGTTGCATTCTCTACCCTAGCAATTTGGAGCATAATACAAGAGATTTTTAAAAAAGATACATAAATCAATGCACTTGGGGGGGCATCTGCTGCCGTTCCCTTCAGCTGTTCTATGAGATGTGTATCTTCTCGGAAAACTCCAGAAAAAAAAGGCCTTAGAACTGGGGGATTTCAAAAAAGCTGGACCAGATCTGCCGGGCTTCGTGCAGTTACTGCAGCCAAGAGGCAGCCGGCGCTGGGCGGGGAAGGAGCGTGCTGGGCGCCCCTTGCCATTCGGACAACTCCCTCCCTCCCGGCCTCAGTCTCCTCGTCTGCTAAACCCAAGGGCTGCTCTGTGGCTAGTGGTCGCTAAGGTCCCCTCCCGCTCT
>NW_003852525.1:5102177-5108765 GCF_000181295.1 Otolemur garnettii | reverse complement strand
TCTCACTCTTGCTCAGGCTGGTCTCCAACTCCTGAGCTCAAGCGATTCTCCATCCTTGGCCTCCCAGGGTTATAGCTGTGAGCCATCCTGCCTGACCTGGAGGGGGGGGGGTCACTTCTAAAGTTTTTTCCACTTTACAGAGATGGAGAAATGACTTAAGGCAAGGAACTGAGTCCCAGGAGAAATTTCCATGCAGAGGGCTCCTAACCTCCTCCTTCAACCCTCATCCCCACTTTTTCTTGAGAAAGCCTTGAGTCCCCTATCTCAGAGTATCCCCCATATTTGAGGAAGAGCCCACTTCAAGATGGGGCCAAAACCCAATTGAGGGGATCCCGGTCACCCGCCACTTGAAGTCTCAGGCTTCCCCTGTGGCTACACTGAAATTTAAAGTCAGGAAAACGGCTCCACCCCAAGCTGTAAGATCTCCTGTGTCTCAGTACTTTAGAGTGAAACGTGGCCCTGGCAAATTGGGGGCAACATGACTTCCTGCTGGTTCTCTCCACAGCCACACAGCCTCTGAACTGGAGCAAAGACAACGGGCAGATGTCCCCCTACAGTTTAAGTTGCATTGAGATATATAGAAAGTTAAAGTCTTCAAGATCTTTGTGAATTTGGGGCAGGCCTGTCAGGACTTGGCCCTTGCTGACAATAAAAGACAAGTTCAAGTGCGGGAGTCATGTTGGTTTGTTGTTTTAACAAACAGTTGCAAAACCCATCCAGCACCATCCTGAGTAGGTTTTGTTGTGGTTTGTGTTTAGGGATGAGCCACACTCCACTGATCTGTCTGCCTAATTCCAGTCACTGCTGCAACCTTTTCTACTGCGACCTGCATCTTCTTCCTAAATCAATGTCTTTAGCTCTCCTGTATGTCTCTTGAAGGGACTTTCAAGCAAGATGAGAAGTTCTATTGTGAGAGACTCTTGGGCTCAAATTGCTTGCCTAGTCACCGGGAAATCCTTTGTCTCTTGGGGAGTCTATTCTCCCCCACCTAAAAATCTGTAGCAGTGATTTCCATGGCAGCTGGAGCAGGAGGGAGTAGCCAGACCAGAGACTCCTCCTCTCCAGCTTGCACCCATCCCCCTTCCTCTGACACAGCATTTCAGAGCTGGAAAGAAGAACCTGGAAATTACCCCTGCAGCCCCCTCCTCTGACAGCGCAGGAGAAGGCAGAGGAAGACTCACAGTGCCAATAAACCTTGCCCCCATAGTGCCCAGCACCCTGAAATGGAAAGCTTAGCTTTGATCCCAGTCCTGCTAGACCCTTCTCCACAGACCAGTCTGTTTTTAGTTTGGTAGGGAACATCAGGAGAACAACAGTCTAAATGCAGGCGAAAGCTTGTTGCCATTTTGAATGGGGATGCGCTGTCCCAGTGGGACACCAGTTCCAGCCAAAGCCACCCACTGAAGCCACTCACCGCTCCTTACTCTGCCTGAGAGGGCACAGGAGATGGGAGATGGGAGATGGGAGATGGCTGCCTTCGATTTTATTTCTTGCCTGAGAAAGAGTCCGTCTAATTCTGGCTTGTCCTTCCTGCTTCTTTGTAGAATCCTCTAGAATGCTAGATTTCTCACCTGGACTGAGATTCAAGGGCTGTTAGCTCCTCTTCTTTTCGGTTATTTAATTCCTATTATGTAACTCGAGGACTGCTACTGTTCTTACATTTAATCCAGTGTATTTTATTTTATTAGATTTCTTTGGCTTCCTGTGAGAGGACTTTGTATGAGAGTTTTGTGGGGGAAGTTTCTGTTGATTTTAAAGTTTAATTGGCCGAGGGCCATTGGCTATTAAAGAGTCTCGTGGGAGGACCCTTTAAAAGCACCTACTTCTCCAAGGTACACCAAACAAATTTGATTTCTAGAAATGAGGGTGAAAGATATCTATAGTCATATGTATCTGTTTGGCTGGGTGCAGTGGCTCATGCCTGTAATTCTAGCACTCTGGGAGGCTAAGGTGGGAGGATCGCTTGAGCTCAGGAGCTGGAGACCAGCCTGAGCAGGAGCAAGACCCCGTCTCTATTAAAAGTAGAAAAACTAGGAAAAATAGAAAATTTAACTGGTCATTGTGGTGAGTGCCCATAATCCCACATACTTAGGAGGCTGAGGCAGGAGGATCACTTGAGCCCAGGAGTTTGGGTCGCTATGGGCAGAGGCCACAGCACTTTGGCCCAGGAGACAGACTATGTCTCTTTAAAAAAAAAAAAAGTGTCTGTTATTTCTCCACAAAACTCTCAGCCCTTTGGTTAACAAATGGTTGTTTCTGCTTTGTGTTCTCTCTCTCTCTCTCTCTCTCTGGAACCGTATAAATCAAACTGCTTTGGTAATCTGGGCCTTACAAAGGTTCTCCACTGTTTTCTTCTTGGAAAGTTTCTCTGAAGGTAGTCTAAACAATTTCAGATAAAAAGAACTAAAAATATCTTAACGCTTCTTCAACTTCAATCTTAGCACAAGTGTTGCTATTGTGGTCATCCATAGCTTATAAAACATTCAAGGAGGCTCGGCGCCTGTGGCTCAAAAGGCTAAGGCGCCAGCCACATACACCTAAGGTGGCGGGTTCGTATCCCCAGCCTGGGCCCGCCAAACAGCAATGATGGCTGCAGCCAGAAAAATGGCCAGGTGTTGTGGCGGGTGCCTGTGGTCCCAGCTGCTTGGGAGACTGAGGCAGAAGACTCGCTTGAGCCCAGGAGTTGGAGGTTGCTGTGAGCTGTGATGCTATGGCACTCTACCCAGGGGGATAGCTTGAGGCTCTGTCTCAAAAAAAAAAAAAAAAAAAAAAAAAAAAACATTCAAGGAATAATTTGTCCTGCGGTTGTAGTTTTCTTTTGTGGTGCCGGAAGACATTGCATAAGCATTTTCAAGAGGTTAAATGCAAACTGCTGGCTTTTTATCTAAATTCATTCGGATGCCTGGCTTGGCTGTATCAATCTGGCACCATTTACTTTTGTACCCCAATCCTGCACTCATTTATTCCCCAAAAATCTACATGCATACACTAGGGCCGCTAATACCACATACCAGGCCAAGAAAAGAAGGTTATTAGTGGGAGATGCTTCCTATAAACCCAGTGTCTTGCAATGAGTTGGCTAAATGGGAAACAAGCAGGTGGATTATTCTTTCTGTATCTTTAGCCTGTATTTCTTTTATGTTCACTAACTTCTGGAAACAATGAGCTTTTGAAACATTGTATTTTCCTAAGTGAGAAAAGTATATGTGGCCATTTCCCAAGAGAAGTGTTGGGTCTTTGTAAGAGGCTGAGGTCTTCCTCTTTACCCGGTACTGAACTGCTCTGGAGCCAGCAGGAGGGAGGATCACCCCCTCTCGGAAACTGGCACAACTGGGAGTGGCATGTTGATCTACCTGTCCAGGCTGTCACCTGGAGGGGCTAGGGCTGGGGAGGAAGGGATAAAGGGAGGGAGGAAGAGAGGGAGAGGGAAGAAGGGGACGGAGAGGGGGAGGAGAGAGAATAAATGAACTCTGCTCTTAAATATAAAACTCGTAGTTAGTGTCCTTAAGCTATGACTGGCAAGAAGCTTGGATGGACCTCAGAAGCACCTGTGGCAATGTCTAAACCCACCAAAAACCTCTCGAATCAGAAGCGCATTTTAGGAACCCAACCTGGGAGTAACACAGAAAGTATTCAGCTCTTAAAAGATTTGCAAGTTAATCATTAAAATCAACGATAAATGTTTAGAAATTTTGACGCCTTATGCCTGTTCTGATACTGTATATCATCTTAATATTTGAGTAGATGGTTAAGTGGAAGTAATCTGAAAGAAGTAAGCTTTTCAAAGTATGTATTGGAGTGAACAATTTAGACCTCAAGCTATTAGTCTTTTTTATATATGGCCAAGGAAAAGGGGAAATGCTTTTAAAATAATAAATTAGTAAAATAAGGCAGATGTTCTTCTATGCTTTCAAAAATTCAGAAATGAAATCCTTTAAAAAGTCTTAAAGGGCACGCTGGCTCATGCCTATAATCCTAGTACTCTGGGAGGCCGAGGCAGGTGGATTGCTTGAGCTCACTGGTTCAAGACCAGCCTGAGCAAAAATCGAGACACCCCCTGCCCACTGTCTCTACTAAAAATGGAAAAACTGAGGCAAGAGGATCACTGGAGCCCAAGAGTTGGAAGTTGCTATCAGCTATGATGCCACGGCACTCTACTCAGGGTGACAGCTTGAGACTCTATGTCAAAAAAAAAAAAAAAAAGGAAAGAAAGAAAGAAAGAAAAATCAGGAAAATGTACTTTTGTGTTGAGATCAGAGTTTAGGAAAGCAGACCATTAAAAGGAAAACTTCCGGCTTGGCACCTGTGGCTCAAGTGGCTAAGGCGCCAGCCACATACACCTAAGGTGGCGGGTTCAAACACAGCCCTGGCCAAAAACTGCAAAAAAAAAAAAAATTACTAAGACTGTGGAAGATTCCTGTATTCCTTTCCTCATCCTGCCCTCTTGCTGAGCTGTCCCCAGAAGAAACTGCTATTCCAAATTTTGTATTCATCATTCCTCGCTTTTCAAATTAGTTCTAGCACGTATGCATGGGTCCCTCAAGGGACATATTTTTTAAACTTTTGCTCTTGAGTTGTATAACAGGGGTCTCATGTACCGTGTCGTGCAATTCTCCGATGAGCTGCTTTATTCATGCAACACTGTTGCTGAGTTTCATCCACGTTCTGCGTGTAGAAACGTTCATTCATTTGCAATGCCGTTTCTGCGCTCTGTGCACACTACCACTTATGGAGACACTGTTCCCCACCGGTGGAGATCTATGTTGCTCTCGCCTTTTGCTATGGAGAACATTGCTTCTCTGAGCATTCTTGCACATGCCTCCTGAGTCCCCATTAGGGGGGTTTCTCTAGGGTGTACAGTAGGGGTCACACGCTGGCTTATGGGGTGTGGAGCTGTTTAGCTTGACAACATAATAGCTTGTTTTTCAGAATTGTTGAACAAAACCACCAGCAGCAGGCAACACTCCTTCTGTTCCACGTCCTCCTCAACCCTTGGGTTGTTCAACTCAGGTTTTGCCAAAGCTGATGTGTGCTCTCTTTATCCACGAATAGTACTTAAACCTTCTTGAAGCTATTTACATTTTCAGCCTGCATGATATCTTGGGGCTAAAAGTTCCCACAATTTACTATTGACTGTGTCAAGATGTTTCCTGTTTCCGCCCAGAAGGTGAGGTACTTTGTGAGAGCTTGGACCCTGTCTCCAGGCTGGCTCCCTTATTTTCATGGGTCACCGAGAACACCACCAGAAAAATGTACAGAAAACTAGTGGTGAAGACTTTTTGTCTGCGCCATGCTAAAAATGTTACCATTTTGTCTTCTACAGCGCTCCTGGGAGCCAGGATTTATTCTGCACTTTAAAAATATGTTAGCCATTTGGTCTCTCCCTTTTGACAAAAAAGTCATAATCAAAGCCTCCAAATGAAAACCACTGAGATGGATTGAAAATGACTCAGGGAAGAAGAAGAAAAGATGGAGAGATGGACAGGAAGTGTAAAAGAGAGAAACTGTCAGTCTGTGGATTTAACAGGATATAAACTCAAATCGCGTGCTCAAAGGTTTGGACTACAGAAACGTGGTTACAGTGTGCTGAGAGCCAGCCCCAAATGAGGTTGCTATTAGTTAATTTGTTAGTAATTTCTTTATAATCCTCTATTAGGAATCAGAATGAAATTAGATCTGTGGTTGAAAGATATAAATCTACTTATCTGTAGTGTCAGGGGAAGATTCAGAATTCTACCTTTCATTTTTACTGGCCATAGCAGTCAAGGCAGCTTGTGATTTCATGAATATCAAGATTGATTTACACCCCCAAATAGGGCCTCCTTGTGCTCCACTGATGTCAGAAGTCCTGAGATTTCACTGAATCACCTACTGAGATTTTGAGCTCTGAGTTAATCATAGCTGTCCACGGTTCGGGCTGAGGGAAGCTGGTCTTCCCCAGGGTGGGGTAGGCTGTTGCCAGCCTTGAACCCTTCTCTCCAGCTTCATTCTGTGGGCCACTGGGGTGGCCTTCCTGCAGACTTCCACGCATCTCTTGAAAAATCTCTATCATCTACTTGACATTAGGCCACAGAGAGAACGGAATCTTTCAAGTTCTGTTCTGACTCTATTTACAGATAAAGAAGTTAGAGACCAGATACTTTGGGAAGACTGTTCAAGTTTGTCCCGTAAGGTCTGAGCTCCTAACTTTTGACTGAATGTACCAGTAACAGGTGCATACAGAACCACTTGCTAAGCAAGCATGCTGTTCTAGAACAAGCTGCACTCAACCTCATGAGGGAAGGAATCTAAGTGCCACTACACTCGAGTTCATGACATTCCATCTGCTCACCAGTAACTACCCTCCCAAGTACCTCTCACTCCTGTAAGCTTTTTTCAGGCCAAGGCATCCTCAGGGTTGGTGTTTGATGTTCAGCCTTGCTATGGGATTGCATCTCTCTTAGAAGTTCAAATACAAAGTGCTGCGTTAAAAAAAATTTAAGTTCTGCATATCCGATGTGCACAATTCTTTGTGCTCTGGGGAGTTGCTAAATCAGCTTCCTATTCTCCAGATCCTCCTTAATATGTTAAGCATGTTTTCTCGTTAGG
>NW_003852525.1:5100028-5101834 GCF_000181295.1 Otolemur garnettii | reverse complement strand
ACTTGTCTTCTCATTTCTCACTAGCACTCTCCGATTCTTCCTTTCCTCTCATCTGTATTAATAAGAAGGCATCAATAGGACAGAAAGTGAGTAAAGAAGAAATTGGTGACGAATAGGAACAAATATTCTCTGAAGTGGTGACTAGAGTTTTTGAGGTTGTCTTGGGCTCTGAGACTAATGACCAAATTGAAACTGTTTGGAAATACTTTGTTCACGGGCCAGTCTTCCCCCCTAAACTGCGCACTCTGCTGTGGGGATGTGGCATTTCTTATACATGTAAATCTCTCCTCTATTCATTAGGAGTGTCTGCCACTTAATAGATCCTTGGTAGACAGCCACTCAACAGAACTTCACCAGTGCATTTGGCGTGGTTAACTTAACTGAGGAAAAGACCACCCTGAGTTTTCAACAACCAGGACTAGCCAAAACAAAAAAACTGGAAAAAAAAAAAAAAACACCTTTGTAGTCTTTTGGAATCTTTCTAGCCTCAATAGAGTTGATTCCTATTGCTGAATCACATACAGGAAACGGACCCTTGTTGTTATGACCACAATAATAACATAGTTATTGAGTAACTACTATGTGCCCGGCACTGTCCTAAGTGCCTTAGATGGGTTAATTCACTCTATCATCAGAGGAACAGCAGGATGATGTGTTCTTGTTATCTTCATTTGATACACATGGAAACTGACATGGATAGAAAAATATACCTTTCCCAAGGAGATGTATCTAACTTTCTCCAAATCACAAATCTGATAAGTGGTGGAGCGAGGATTCAAACCCAGAAAGCCTGGATTCTGTATCTGCATTCTTAGCCATTATGTCATAGTTGCCCTTGGCACTGAGTAGCTCTGGAAACAAGAGGATCCTTGGTGGTCAGTAGAGCTGGTGGTGCAAGGGACAGGGGGAGGCAGTGCCCTGTGTCTGCCCTAGCTCCCCTGTGGGTGGGACCAGCCTGGGAACAATACTTCCCTCCCTGTGGCATGTTCCTCAATGTTGGTGATCAGACATGGCTCTGACTCAGCTCAGCGGATCAGCCAGTGATTTCAATTAAAACCACCAGCACCACCAGCTAGGCTGGCTTTCCTTCCCCACTTGCTCTTCTTTAATTGGTGCAGACATAATTGAAAGATGGTGTCATGTGAATGACGGAGTAGATAAGGAAGCCTCTAACAGAACGGGATAGAAAGGTCGGCTTCAATCAGGAGCTTAATTGACTGTCGCTGCCACTTACTCCCTGGAGGAACCAAGTTTTGTTGAATTGATTAACTGAAACTGTTGTTGGAACACGTCTCTCAGTGATTCAGTTTTTCTATAGCCGCATACAGAAAATAAGAAGATATTATGAAACACTTGGAGGGGAGGGTGTCTATGAGTGAATTCCAGCAGGAGATTAATCACTAGTCAACCTGAACATAAAATTCCTTGCATTCACCTGAGTTCTTTTCATTGCTAGCCTAATTCACGTTCTGATCTTGTATGTGGAAAGATGGGGAAATAGAGAAAGAAAAAAATAAAACTTCAGGCTTCTTTTCATATGCTGTGAGCATTCAGTCTACTTTCTTAGGAAGAAACAGGCAAAGGAAAGAGGGCAATCTCATTTCCATAATCGCCTTCTAGGAGATCTCCATTTTTTAAACAGTTGCTTTCCCAATGGTCTATCTCTATGATAATTGTTGTGAATTCAGAAAAAGTTTTCTCTAGGAAGAATATTATGAATTGTAGGCAGAATTCCCAGTTAATTCACTACAGAGAGTATAACTAAAATGCTATATGTTAGTGATTTCTTTTTTTTTTTTTTTTTTT
>NW_003852525.1:5098183-5099530 GCF_000181295.1 Otolemur garnettii | reverse complement strand
AAAACAAATTATTTATTAAGAAAAAGCTATTCTAATTAAAACGTGGCTCAAGAAAATAGGTTTTGGTGCAGATGCTGAAGAGGTTTTCAGGGAACTTTTAAGGATTTTTAAGTTTATAGCACAACAGTTATCCAGAACTGTCTCTGACATATTGTTAGATGCACAGTGAATTTAATGTATGTTGATTAAATTTTATTTTTACTCAAGAAGTATGACTCTCCTTTATCCTGATATAAAAGCATAATAGAGTGGTATTGTGTCATAGACGAAGTCAAGAACAGGAAAGAGGGACAAAGAATATCTAGTGTCGATGAGATAGGTTGTCTGAGATACTACAAATCATTAATGATGTTGTTAACTGTGAAAAATAAGGAAAAAGCATTTTCCTCATCCTTCTACCCAAGGCACCAGAAAGAAGGGGATAGGAGAGATTTTGTATTTTGTAATTCCTGAGCTAGCCACCAAGTGGTGCTGTCAGACAAGCACAGCTTAGTTGCTGCCAGAGCTCTTGACAGCTGGAAAGAGGGAAACAGAAACAAGGAGCTTTTGGGTCTATAGCATTAGTCACAGAAGGAATGTTTATGTACTTATAATGGATAAATGATATGTGGGGATACCATTTTAAATCCTCGTTCATAAATTAAAATATTAAACTGGTATAGAATAACAGAAAGGGCACTGGGCAAGGAATTGGAGTTGGATTTCAATTTTAACTCTGCGGCTTAATAGTCACATGACCTTGGTGGCATCATTTAACTTGTTTGTTTTGAGACAGAGTCTCACTATGTCAACCTCAGTGCAGTGCTGTGGCATCACAGCTCACAGCAACCTCAAACTCTTGGGCTTAAGCAATTCTCTTGCCTCAGCCTCCTGAGTAGCTGGGACTACAGGGGCCCACCACAATGCCCAGCTATTTTTTGTTGCAGTTGTCATTGTTGTTTAGCAGACCTGGGCTGGGCTCCAACCTGCCAGCTTTGGTGTAGGTGGCCAGTGCCCTACTCACTGAGCTGTGGGCGCTGAGTCCATTTAACTTATTTGAAACTTAGTTCTCTTCTCTGTAAAATGTAGCTAAGAATGTCCTTCCTGGCCTATTTATTCCAGTTGTGAACCAGTGAGACTGTATTCATGAAGCAACTTAGCAAAGCATAAAATGATATATACATTCCCAGAAGTGTTATACTTTTCTTAATCCAGAAAAGTGAAGGTTTTGGACCAGATGACATCTGAGACCATTGCTCTTCTAAAATGTGGACCATCTGGGCTGGGTGCAGTGGCTCATGCCTGTAATCTTAGCACTCTGGGAGGCCAAGAAGGGTGGATTTCTTGAGCTCAAGAGTTTGAGACCAG
>NW_003852525.1:5086252-5097515 GCF_000181295.1 Otolemur garnettii | reverse complement strand
ATTTTGAACCATGGTGCTATTTAATATTCAGCCTGCCTATTAAATTAATGTGACCATATAATTTGTCATCCTAGAACACTCAAGAGTATAAGGTGTGCTGTCATTAATGATACCAGCATAGCAGTCATATAAGCCTTCTGGGCAAACTTGGGCATCTGGTCCCTTTATTGAATATAAATGTTAGATTTCTGACTTAGGTGTGGGACAGTAAAAATGCTCCCGTTGAAGTTAGGCATCTCTAGTGCTGGATTAGCAAGACGTAGGTCTTTTAGGATCTTAGGACAGAACAACATATACCTAACCACAGTGATAAACAGGGGGCTGGTTTTCACTCTTAAGAAAGCTCTGGGGTGACCCGTAAGAGAATACACTACAGCTTCACATTTCCTGACCTTTGGGCGGCGGTGGGGGTGGGTGGGTGTTTGTTTTGTTTTGTTCTGTTTTTGCAGTTTAAATATGTAGGGTAGAAATTTATCTGGTAGGATGAATAAGGCTTGGGCCTCTGCCTGCTTTGGGTATTGTTAGTATGGTCATGCCAATGCTTAGTAAGTGTGAATATCCATTACATCTCAAACAGAGTCCAGTCCTATGATCAAATATAAACAGAGGAACAAAAACAGTTTGTCCTAGAGATTTCTATGGGGCACAGCCACGTGCTCAGGGCTTTTCAAACCAGATAATACAGAAGGGGTCAGATTTGTGAAACAAATTGAATTATCAGATCTAGACTTTGAAAATGCCTTTACCCTAATACTGCGTGGACTCCAATAAACGAGACAAGCAGATTTCTGCTATGGGGAGAAAATTCTCAATCTTTTCGGAAGAGAATCATTAAACCCAAAGAGAAATTTGCATCACTAAGCTTGAAAGCAAATAAAAAGATCAACCTTCTGAATCGTTTTGGGGGAGGAAAAATGGCTTGTGTAAGTCAAAATAGCAAATAATAAATACTCCTTTTGTGTTTTAGAGTGTGTTATTAATTTTTGATTGCCCACTTCACTTTCTAATTACATTTTCTTTAGGAGAACATTAATTAAATGAGTTAGAGCCATAGAACACAGAATAGGGAGATGTATTTGCTGCATGGATGAGAAAGCATACTTAAAAACCTAAATGCTGATGATTGAAATCAGTGTGGTTTAAAAAACTCTCCTACAGACAAGCCACACACAGATAATACAGAATCAAGTAGATAAAACTGTCATATTGTTTTGTAGACATCCAACCGCTTTAGAATGTTAAAATTTTCTTGCTAAAAATGTTCTCACTCCCAGTGGTTCTAATTCTGGGGATGTGATGTCATGGTTGATTTTTTGGAAGAGATTGTCTGGGTTCTATAATATTTTTGCCTGAGCCCAAATTACGTAAGGAGATACATTAGTTAGCACCCTGATCAGCAGATATCAGGGCTGCCCAGTCATACACCTTTCTGCAGGCCATTGTACCCCCAAAGCAGGCATAGCTTCTTTAGGTTAGTTGTGTGTTTTGGAAAGAGTCCTTGAGAGAATGGGGTTATCTCTCTGCCCACGAATACTTTAATTGGTTACTGTTTTTATAATCCAGCTACCCTTCTTATTTTATGACTACAATCAGGTGATGGATAAAATGACACACAGCTGGTGGTGTCTTGCAGAACTCCAGGTTACGCCAAAGTCCAACCACTCCAGCTCCTTGGTTGCCATGCTACTCAGGTAGATGGCCCTTATTTTTCCCCTCATTGAGTTGTTTTTATGAACAGGTGTTCATCTAATGGGCTGAACAGGACAGGCAGCTGTAACCAGCTCATTAATATCACAAAATAATTGGAGAGGACAAATGCCCTAGAATGTCCAGCTTAGGGGGTGACTATGGACCTACAGAGGATCTCTTCCTGAGCTTCAGACATAATGTTGCAGAAAGAAATGGGGTGGAGGCTCGGCGCCTGTGGCTCAAGCGGCTAAGGTGCCAGCCATATACACCTAAGGTGGCGGGTTCGAATCCAGCCCAGGCCCACCAAACAACAATGATGGCTGCAACTGAAAAATAGCTGGGCATTGTGGCAGGTGCCTGTGGTCCCAGCTACTTGGGAGGCAGAGGCAGGAGACTCGCTTGAGCCCAGGAGTTGGAGGTTGCTGTGAGCTGTGATGCCACCGCACTCTACCCAGGGGGATAGCTTGAGGCTCTGTCTCAAAATAAATAAGTAAATAAATGAGGTGGAGCTTCAGAAGCCCCAGATTCTCCTTCCAGCTCCATCTCTAGGTAACTTTGGACAACTCACTCCATTTCTACATCTACCATTGAGGCTATTACCCTGCCCCACCCACCTCACAGTGTTGTCATAGGGTTCAGTGAGATGGATTACGTTTATGAATGGCACCATAAATCATAAACACTAGATAAATACAAGGTATTAAGGTTCTAATCCAGCTTTCCTAATGACTCAGGGTAGGGTATTGACCAACCAAATGACATCAGGTTTTGCAATCATTAAAACGGCAAAACACTTTAGAAACGCCACTCAGCCTCATGAGTAATGAAAGTTCTCAGGATAATTCACTTGTTTTGTGCAGGTAATTAACGCTTCCAGCATTCATTAGGCCGAGTTTAAGAAAATGACACTGAGAAGGGGCGATCACTGGCGATTATGTTCTTTAAGTTGCAGAAAATTATTTCAGTCACTCCGCCTCTTATATCCTAAGGAACCTGGAGAAACGTCTAAATGTTTGAAATACTCGCCCAAAGCTTGTGATGTCACATCTCCACCAAGCAGCACTAAAGGATGGTGGAACATAGGTGTGGGGTATTTATTACCCCGTAATCAGCATCTTCATGAGCCTCGGAGGCAGGACAGGTGGCCAGTACTGGAGGTCTCGGTTAGCAAAAGGTGGATAAAATGAACAGACTATTGAAAATGCACTAGAAATATCATCAACACTGTAGGTGGATCTGAAAAATAGAGTATTGAGTGAAAAGAATGAGGCCAAAGAGGAAAACCGGGAGAAATAGAAAGAGAACCGAACCTAAGAGGGGGTTTCTGTACCCAGATTTCACTCTTGGGTACTGAACCTAAGAGGGGTCTGGTGTAGACCAGGAATTAACGACTATGCTAACTCAGCACAAGCCTAGAGACCGAAAAAAAAAAAAGCTTTTAAAATTAAAAGACTGATGGACCGCCCCATCTTTCAGAACTTGCCTGTGTAATTCTTTCCAATATAGTTTTTTTTCTTTTTGCAGGTTTTGGCCGGGGCTGGGTTTGAACCCACAACCTCCAGTATATGGGGCCGGCGCCCTACTCCTTTGAGCCACAAGCGCCGCCCCCAATATGGTATTTTTGTGTGTGTAAGGGGGGAATACTCCATGGCTCCCTTAATGTTCTTCATGCTGCAGCCACACCCATCCCTGGCTGTGGGTTTTCATTCAAAAGACAAGGGGAGGAGCTGGTGGTTGACCTGTGTGACCTCCCTGCATGCTTTTCAAGGCCATCACTCAGTGGCTTTGTAGCCTTCTGTTGTCCACGATAACTGACATCAGGTCTTTTTGCTGCTCCCTGAAGATCTGATTTTCCTGTGGTTTGGTCATCCAGGAGCTCTGTTGAGCTGGTGCCAAGGACTCCCCTTCCTTGTAAACAGTAGAAGCCTGAGCCAGGTGTGCTAATCAAAGCGGGGGTGGGGGGGTGCTCCTTCGCTTTCAAAGTGGGTGCTCCCTTCCCTCCCACTCCACAAATCCCGGTTCTAGCCATCTCTGAAGGGTGCCTGTCCACTTCCCAGGAAGAGCGTAAAGAATACAAAATAAAACGATAGCCACTTCCAGTATTAGTGATGGAAGTGAAGTTTTGGGGGAAGCAGATTTCCCTCTTGGGTACCAGCAAACTAAAAACCTGGAAAGGGTTGAGGGGACAGAAGTGCTGAGGAAGCTTGTTTATGTAAATGTCCTTAGGGAGAAGCTACACAGGAAGGAAATGAACACACGTCAACCAAGACCAGACTATCTAAGGCACATGGGTCATGACCTTGAGAATTCCAGGACATTTCCATCACAGCGCCCCCAGATCGAACAGCTAGAACGGCTGCCATTCGTTCCTGCCCAATTTACACGCCGTGGAGAGACTTGAACTGATCGATGTCTGCCTTGGGTCGGTTTGTTTGTTTTAAACACACAAGGGCAGAACGGTTTGTGAAAGATCTGGCAGGATTTTCATGTTTGGTCACATTGTAGCGGAACCACCAGAAACAAATTACAAGAAGTTATGTCGTGATGGGTAAAAATGAACTGCTCTACTTTTAATAGAGCTTCAACTGCTACCCAGACATGGCTAAGAGCCAAGAAGAGCCTGAAGCAAATATCAGACAAATTCCTTGGATCCCCAGCATTTAGTGTTCTGAACTTTCTGGTGAGCTGCGACACCTAATACGCCAGTTCTCAGTCTGGACAGCGTGGCTACAATGCTTTCCACAGTGACCTTCAGCAAGAATAAGAGACTTGGCACAGGTCAGGGGAGACCTGACTTTGAGAGCCGGCTCAGCCACCAACTGATCCTGAGATCAGGCGAATTGCTTTACTCTCTCCTACCTTCATGAATTGGATTCACAGGTGCCCATACAGTTTAGGTATTTTTGCTCAGACCACTTATTTTTGAGAGTAAAAGGGTATGCTATTAATAATCCCACCAGCACAACTGATCTTTCCGGTTCCCTCCCACCTTAAAATTCCATTACAGCTAAGAAAATAGGCCCCAGGTTCCTGACACTGGACCTGTACTCTGTTTCCCAGGCTGCGCTGCCTTCTGGCAGGGCTTGTCCACACTGGAGTTCTGGGGAAGAGCGTTCAGCATGTTCCTAAAGGATAGATGTTGGCAGTTGCCCAGCACGTGAAAAGGACAGCCTGTACCTGCTCGGTCCAAACCCCAAATCACATGTGTGTTCAGAACCCACAGTGCTGAAATGCCAAAGCCACACCAGGCCCCTGGAAAGCAGGGGTGGCCCGTGGGCAGGCCCAGGAAGACAGCAGAGGCACGTACCCTGGCGAGCCCCACTTTACAGCATCAGGCTTGTCTGCGCCTCTGTCAAGCCTGTGTGCCCCACTGACCAGTGATGCCCAGGTGAGATGGCAGGATGGAGGTGGACCTGGGGATCTTCAGGTGTTGGTTACTAAAGGGGTGTTTGAGTGGTTTTTTCTTTTTTGAGACAGTCTCACTCTGCTGCCCAGGTTAGAGTGCCCTGACCTCTACCATAGCTCACAGCAACCTCCAACTCCTGGGCTCAAGGGATCCTTCTACTTCAATCTCCTGAGTAGCTGGGACTACTGATGTCTGCCACAATGCCCAGCTAGTTTTTTTCTCCTATTTTTACCTATTTATTTATTGAAAGTAAATTGAACCATATTTATTTATGGTCTCATTTTTGTAATGCTCTGTAGAGTGCTATAGTGTCACAGCTCACAGCAACCTCGAACTCTTGGGCACAAGTGATTCTCTTGCTTCAGCTTTCCAAGTAGCTGGGACTATAGGTGCCTGCCATAATGCTTGGCTTTTTTTTTTTTTTTTTTTTTTAAGAGACAGGGTCTTGTTCTGGCTCAGGCTGGTCTTAAAACCCTGGGCTCCAGCAATCCACCCACCTCGGCCTCCCAGAGTGCTAGGATTCCAAGCGTGAGCCACCTCGCCAGGCCTGCAGGTGAGTGATTTATGAATCTCTCTGGGCTGCAGGCCACCATTCTGTTGCTGATCTCACCTATCAGCCTTGTCTACTGTCCATATTTAGTGGACATTTTAAAAGTCTGAGGAAGCCATCAGCACCATCCAAAAATTACCCTGGGCTTTGTAACACAGCCTTAAGAAAATGTCCCGAGTGACCCTTTGAAGTAAGCCATTCACACGGAAAGAATTCGGAAATAAAGGTGAAGGGGAAATGCTTCAAGAAAAGTCATCCGAGAAAGGAAGACATCCTACCACTTATACAAACCTGTTTTATATCAGCTGTGCAAACCCTGTCATTTGCCTTCAAACTGAATGGTGGGAAGAAGCATTTGGCTTCCAGTGGCAGTGCTGGGCAAACCAGTGTTGGCTGCCACCCTGATGCCAAAAGCCTAATCTTTCCCCCAGAGCTGGAGTCTTAAGTTCTGGGGCTCAGGACCGAGCTTGCCTTCAATTCCCCTCCCCACTGCTATTCTCACTAATGTGGCCTCCAGATGTCCTGAGGTCCCTAGAGACCCTGCATTACACACTGCCACGCCCCTCTTCAGAGGCGGGACCAGCACCACAGGCAGCGCCCACTTTCTGTCAAGAGCTGCTGCAATCTCAGTTTCTCCCCAGTAGGAAGAAAAGGCTTTCATGGGCTCAGGGCCACAGGAGGCAGGGGCAGGGACACCCCAGGCTGAAGCCCTGGGTTCCCAAGAAAGAAAACTCCCAGACACAAAGCGCAGAATTTCTTAACATTTTGTCTCGACTGCAGTAAACTTAAGGTGGCTCTCCATTTTTCAGAAAGAGAAATGAAATACAGCTACTTCTGATGACTACGAATGCATTTAACAAAGAAGAGACAAATTCAGGAAAAGAAATCTATCAGGACCCACAAGGTGGTTGCCTAGTGTATGTGATTTGAAGAATTCTGCTGAAAATCTACAATCTTGGTATATTTCCCACCTGCAAGTCGCCTGGAATTCTGACCATAGGAATTATATATTTTGCTTAAAACGTTGATTCTCCTGATTGCCCCATTTTAAAATTCAAATGGTAATCACGTTTATATAATAGTTCAAAGAATTCTCAGATACATTATCTTTCTGGAAGCTGTTTAATATGCCAGGGAGGGACAAAACTCATTAAACAATTATTGTCTATTAACATATAACTTCAATTAGTTTTCCAGAGATGGGTAAACCAGGGTCTTGAGAGACTGAGACCCCAGAAATGACACATTTGGATTGGAGAGGAGATAGGAACCATCCCAAAGCACGGCCCACTGGCCCCGTGGTCCCACCTGACCCTCCCACAGGCACCTGCACCCACGCAGGTGCCGAGGAGGAGGGAAGGGACAGATGGGAGGGACAGGAGTCACAGGGACAAACTTCACCCGCTCATGCTCTTGCCTGGGCCTGACCTGGAAATCCTAATTAAAAGACCCTGTAAGGCCAAATAGACTCTTCCCAATGCTGAGAACTCCGGCTATTTCCTGAAAGAACAACTCGGCTGTCTCCCAGAGCAGAGCGCCCAGTGTGTCCGCTGAGAATTCTTTTCAGTAACTATAATCCTCTTGCTTACGCCAGACATTAGGTAGGGGACAAAAGGAAGCTTTAGTTTTGAAACATTCCTTTTAGCACGATCCTTAATGCACCTTCGGGGCCCTGACTAATTCTTCCAGCTTGCTGTCCCTGAGCGGGTCTGGCTCCCAGAATTTGCTGCCTACCCTGTCCAGCTGGAGCTGGGGTGTGGATTTGAGGACCCAGAAGCAGCCTCCTACTGCTCCTCTGAGCTCCTAACCTGTACTCCCCAGGCTTCCCTGCCTTACCCTGCTGGGACTTGGTGGCTGGGTGCCCAGAGGCCATCCCCACTCTCTGTCTGCCCTATCTGTCCTTATCTGTCCTGTGAAGGGTTTGGGTTTCACTAGTTTTCATGTCTAGCTACACGTTAGAGTTGCCTGGGGACTTTGAAAACCACTGCCAGGGCTGTACACCCAGGGATTCTGATTTAACTGGTATGGGGTGGGGCCCGATACTGATAAAGAACTTAAAAGTTCTCCGGGTCAGATAGTCGTGGTGTTAGATGGTCTCTGGGGGCCCTCCCAGTTCTATAAAAGTCTATGATCTTGTCTGGTCCTTGTACATTATTTATTAAATTTAATTTCCATCCCCCCAAATGCTCATCTTTTATGTTCAGTCGGTTACACAGGCTGGTTTTTGGAAATACTTTCAATTACAAAAAAAGAATTACATTGTCAAAGTACTATTTGCTGGGGTATAATAATCATATAATACTGCGTGTTTGAAGTGTACAATCTGATAAATTTTCACAGTTGAGAAACTGTCACCCCAGTCACAATAGGGAACATATCTATCACCCCAAATAGGTCCCTGCACCCCTTGAAAAGTCCTCCAAACCCTGCTCCCCTGCCCTCTTTCCTAAGCAACCAGTAATCTGCCTTCTTTTACTATAGATTAGTTTATATTTTCATTTTATATGAATAGAATCATTCTGTAGAATGATCCATTAGAATCATCCATTAGATCCAAACAAAATCATCCATTTTTTTGCCTGGTTTCTTATTAGTTATGCCCTGGACTTTAGATTTTGAGCTCTTTAAGAAAGAGGTCCACCTTAGGTGGCACCTGTGGCTCAGTGAGTAGGGTGCCAGCCCCATATACCAGGGGTGGCGGGTTCAAACCCGGCCCCGACCAAACTGCAACAACAACAACAAAATAGCTGGGCGTTGTGGCGAGCGCCTGTAGTCCCAGCTACTCGGGAGGCTGAGGCAAGAGAACCGCCTAAGCCCAAGAGCTAGAGGTTGCTGTGAGCTGTGATGCCACAGCACTCTACCAAAGGTGACAAAGTAAAACTGTCTCTGAAAGAAAGAAAAAGAAAGGGGCCCACCTTTTATTTCTTTTCTCCTCCTCCCAGCTCTCAACTTGTCTTTGCTGAGAGGAAACCCTGTAATCTATTTGCTTGATTGAAATAAGACCTTTATAAACGTATAATTGGGCTTCCGTGTGGAGGCCAAGAAAGTGCCTGCCGTGTGAAGGGTTTTAACTCTGCATCACCTCCCTGGAGTTTCCTCCATCAGCAGCTTCAGCCCAGTTAAAAAATAATGCATAAGCTTACCCTGGAGCCTTAAGTTAGGGTTTGTGGGTTTCCAGGAGAAAGCCCTGAGAAGGGTCCTGGGCTTCCACCAGATTCTTGACCAGAGGGATGAACGCTGGAATTAAGGGCATGCTCCATTCCTTACAATATCCAATATGCATTTTGTGACTATGTCACCCTATTCTTCATCCTCTACTCTCTGCCCTTCCTCTCTCCTGCCTCCCGTACCTTGGTCCTGTTCTCTGCCCACCCTGGTCATACTCAACCCTATTGGGCTGCGACAGAGCCCTGGGAGTGCTACTTCACTGGAATCGCTTGCATTCCTCGGCTCCTAAAGACCTTCTCGCTAAGCTGTGTGATCTGCTGGACTTTTTTACTCAATGACTCTTACTGCACGTTAGTTAACAGCGCCCCCTGAATCCTGGGATGCCCTCGTGCTCCATCTGCATTTCCTCAGAACCACAGAGCTTGGGATTCCTCTTCGTTTAAACAAGATCAACGTTGTCATTGTTATACATAAGTGTGATGAGAACCAGATGAAATAATAAATAGCAAATTTGAAATAAGCCACTTCTGCTCAACCCAGACATGCTCCCTCCTCCCCTACATCAAACACAAAGCATATTTTTAAATGATATTATGTCTGGGTTTAGAGAAAAGCCTGAGGTGAAGAATCATAATAATCAGTTTCTACACGGTAAAAATAATAGTCCTCTGGCACAAGAGCTGGCTTCAAAGCGTCTTTCAGAAATAGGAGAGAATAAGAAAAATATCTCACCTGTGGCCAGAAGACCAGCAAGGGTGGTTCTGTGCTCAAAATTCACCTCCACCCCACTTGTGTTTGCAAACACCCAGCAGCGTTTTCTGGCTCCCTGCTGGGAATAAGCCTTTTAGTTGTACCCTCCTTTTCACCTTTCCCTCTTTCTAAAGGAAGAGCAAATAAAGTAAGTAGCTACAGCATTTTGGTCTAGTTTCTACCCAAGTTCACTCCTCTGCATTAAAGGCAAACCTCCGGAAGGTACTTACGTGGGACTGGCAGGTCACACTCTGGGCTGGGAAGCTGCGTTTGCTGATGCCAGCTTGCTTAAATACCGGGCTGGCTGACGCAGGCTGCTGATAGCACGTTCTTTACGCCTGTGCTCAAGCAGGGACCTGAAAAACCTGCAGCGTGGGCAGGAGGAGGCTGAAAGTTTGCCCAGGTCACATCTCTCCTGGTTATTCAGGTTTGATAGTCAGGCGGGGACTTCTGAGAGTCTCATGGAACTTTCCCGTCACTACCCTCTCGTCTCTATCCTCTTAGCCACGTGAGATTCTCCTCCAAGATCGGATGAGAGAGAAGTGGCTGAGACGAGAAGGGGGAGACGCAGCGGGACCCTGGACCCTTTCACCAGCTTCCTTATTTTGAATGGGCTTCCAGGCAGAGGTGGCCTCATTGCAAAGCACAGGTCTGGGGCGGTTGATTTCACAGCTCTGCTGGCTGGACGCCAAGCTCAGTGCCTGGACCACGGCCCAATTCATGAAAAGCTGTTTTCTTTCAGGCACAGAATGTTCAAATAAACGAGAGGGCAGGAGGGAGATTCAGGCCAGGATGATACGATTTTAGGTCCCCTTCAAAAACTATTTTTGTTTCTCTCCCTCCTGCGGCCTCCGCCTCCCCTTCCTTTGTTAATGAAATTCCTATCTCAGAGTTGAAAGATTCCCCAGGGGCGCGCAAATAAAAAGCCAGGGTGCCAGGAAGCCCGTGGGAAGGTGCACACGAGTGTGTGAGAGTTCAGTGGCTCGTGTGACCATCCGTGGAAACGTCTCCAAAGGCGAGGGCGCGTGTGTGGGTGTGAGCACCGGCGAGTGGGTGTTTATCTTGATCTTATTTGATAAAATAGATACGGCGGTTAATAGTCGATTGCAGCGCGCTCGACACATTCAGTGAGCATGATTTTTGAGGGGATGGAGAAAGGGAGGCGGGGGGTTTGGTGAGATCACTCCGGGGACCATCTGTGCGAGTTGCCAGTACGCACTGGCACCGCGGATACACCCACCCTGTCGTTTTCATGTCGCTGGAGAAAGAAAAAGCTGGGGTCTCTTGGGAACGAGGGTCAGATGGGAAAGAGGAGCAGCGATCGCTCGTTCAGAATATTTCCTTCCCTCTCGGGACAGAGAGGAACGGCTATAAAACATGCGTGGGAGAAAGTGCAGACGGGACTGGGTTAATCCAACCCTGGTTACCAGAGGAATTCTTTTGTCCCCTTCCTAATTCATTGCCTAATTTCTGACTGTTCTATGGCCAAATCTGGATGCTTGCCCTCCTGGGTTTCTTGAATGCAGGACTGTGTCTTGTTCATCTTCGACACCCACAGTGCCTGGCACAGATTACTCTGACGGTGACAACCGGGAATGATGCGGAATCCAGAGAGACTGTGCGCCAGGCCTGTGTGTGGGAAACACTTTGCAGAGGGTTTGTTTGCTTATTTAATCTTCAGCCCTGTGAGTTCATTTCTT
>NW_003852525.1:5078617-5085446 GCF_000181295.1 Otolemur garnettii | reverse complement strand
ATTCCAGATCCAGGGTTTACACTGGGGACTGATGTGTGCTAGTGCATAGAGAGTTGCCTGAGTCTTTTCACATCTCCTTATTGGTTTACTTACCGTCTGTCTTCCAGGACGTGATTCCCGTGCCCTGGTGACCTAGTCTGCCTTATCTACTCTTGGAACCCCAGCACTCAGCATAGTGCCTGGCACATAGTAGGTGCTCAACATATAGGTGCTATTTGTTCAATTTTAAATTCCTTTGGAGGCTTGTGCAAACCAACAGACAGAGGTCCTGACATCAAGAGTCTCCTCTTGCTTTGGTTCAGACACATTCCCCCTGCTCTTGCATAATGTATCAGCTTCAAGTGTATCTCTTTATCCAGAGTATCATGGAAATGAAACTAAAAGTGGCTGAAACCATGGGGCAGTTTTCCTATCACTTAACCCTGCCGGTGTATGGTTTCACGTTGCTCAGTGGTGCAGTGATGTCACCAAGAACCCTGGCTTTTTCTGTCTTTCATTGTGTAGCCTGCAGTGTGATCGAATTATCCCTCACAGTGGTGAGAGGGCTGCATTGCGTCCTTAGACATTGAAGGAGAGATAGGAAGGGGCATAGCTTTCTCCTATGAAGACAATCTTTCCAGAACCCATAAATAAACTTTCACTTGTGTCTCCTTGCTAACCTTGGCAAAGGCATTGGCTAAATGCACGATTTACGAAGAGGAAAGGAATGGTGCTGATTAGAGTTCATCTCCTAGGCCCAAAGAAAGGATCCACCTTCCCCAGACCAATTGCTCTGTTATCTAAACAAAAATCAAGATCCTCTTAACAGGGAAAAAGCAGAAAACTGCTATCAACATTTCAACCAATCCAAGCAGTCCTAAAGTCTGACAGCATAAACTACTTCAGCGCTTGGGCACTAGGCAAGGCCACGGTGGTTGGGTCTCACTATATCAGTTCTATGGTAATGTGATTTTATTTTTTAAAAATGAGAAAATCTTGCTTTGGCTTTCAACAAAATTATAGCTTTTTTTTTTTTAGAGACAGACTCTCACTTTGTTACCCTGAGTAGAGTGCTGTGGCATCACAGCTCACAGCAACCTCCAGCTTTTGGGCTTAGGCGATTCTCTTGCCTCAGTCTCCCGAGTAGCTGGGATCACAGGTGCCCAGCACAATGCCTGGCTATTTTTTGTTACAGTTTGGCTGGGGCCGGGTTTGAACCTGCCACCCTTGGTATATGGGGCTGGCACCCTACTCACTGAGCCACAGGCGCTGCCCTAAATCCTACTTCTTTATATCATTGTTGATTCCCGGGACTGGTACACAACTTGTCAGCCTCTTGTCTTCTCCTGTGTCAGATGGGATTGTTGATGCTGTTAATTTCTTAGGAATATCAGGTCCAACATTGCAACTAATTATTATAGTAAAGATGGCAAAACAGTCTGTAGGGGTTTAGACTCCTTTCCTGCTCCTCCTCTGGTCTGTTACACTTCAGTAGGATTCCATAATACCCCGTGTTTGCTTCTGTCTGGGTCTGAGGGCTCGGCTGCTGCCTGGGATCTACCAATTAGAGACCTGCAGCTCCTGCAGCTGAGACGGTAACTCTCACACAGTTCATTTATCTGGGTGATTAGCAAACTTCAAATTAACACTTGCAAGTCGGTAATTGTTTGCCTTCTGTTTGCTGTTCTACAGCTTTCCCTTGCTGTGGGCTTTGGGAACTCTTTTCTTCATTGTCCCAGATCCAGAGGATTAGAAGGAAGGATGAGGTGGAGAGATGTCCCTCCGCAAGGGAGGGACCACGCCTGGGAGATGTGGCTGCCAGCAAGTGTTTGCTGAGTGACGGGGAGAAAGGAAAGTGTGGACGTCTCGGCCATGCAGACTCACATGAAATCCCACCACTTCTGCTTACCACCTGTTTGATCCAGTGAAACTTAGGTCACTTCTCTAGGCCTCAGTTTCCTGTCTTTGAAATAGGGATAAGGGGACCTATCTTAGATATCTATTGTGAAGACTACAGATAAAACATGGAAAGCACTTCGCCCAAGGCCTAGAACACAGTACGTGCTCAGTAAGTCGTAGCTATTGCTAATAGTTATAACCAGAAGCCAGATGTTTGTATCCACAATCATCTTTTTGGAGACCATGCAAAAGAGTCAAACCTAATACCCACAGTTGCTACAGCAAACAGGGGCATTGGTAGGATGACACAGAAGGACAGTGGGACAGGCATTCTCTTCCTGCCAAAAGCTGGAGATTATTGAAGCCCAGAGAGCTGATTCGTGACTAGGGAGCGTGTGGAACTGAGCAGTGGTACAAAGGCATAGAGAAGCCATTTCTTGGAGAACAGAAAGCTTCCAAGGACATTTCAGTCGATTGACAGGGAAGCATATAAACTTCCCAAGGGCCCAGCTCTGGGTAGCAGCGAATGAGGAAGAAGAACAGCCCGAGGACAGAGGAGACTGGCTGAAAGTTCTGCCCCCGTGGTGTGAACTTACAGAGAGACTTGGCGCTCTGCAGATGCAGAGAGCCCTTCCCAGCCCGGCCTGGCTGGGATGCGGAACAGTGTGGGCACAGAAGAGGGTCCGCGGGTGGCAGAGGCCTGGACACAGAAGAGACCGCCAGCTGGCTGAGGATGCACATGTTTCCCTTGGTTCCTCCCAGCAGCGGATGTCTCAAGTTCATGGCGATGAGGGAATGGAAGTTATAACATCATCCCACTCTGTATTCATCACCACTTGCTGTGGCCACAGTAATGATCAAGTCATCCTTTCACCCAAGGCAGCATGGTGACATTCTCAGGAGGGGTGGGGGTGCCACCTCACCCATGGTGACAGTCTCAGGAGGGTGGAAGGGCACCTGTCCCTTCCTTAGGTAGTGGGGAGGTGCTGCAGGCTGGAGCCACCTGACTTGAGTGTAATTCCCTTGCTCACGGCATGAGGCAAGAGTCCCCACACCCACTATTGAAATTTCAGGGACTCGCAGAAAGCAGAGGGTGGGGAAGTGGGGAGATAATCACAAAATCCTCTGGTCAAAAAGCCTGCTTGACTGAGCACCAGACCCAGGAACCGCCCTGGGCACAGTCCCCAAACCCCAGGTTCTGTCTATTTAAGACACTTGATCTCTGTGAATGATTTTACTTGGAGACATAAAGGAGAAGGAAAGGAAGATAACAAAAATATGAAATTTAAAGACAAGAACCCTCCCCCCCCCTAAAAAAAATGTATACTTGACCCCGTGGAGAAAGAAAGGGTTGAAAATTATCTGGGCTAAAATTACAGAACAGCTCCAGGGACAGAGGAGTTTTGATTCAAATTATAGACCCTTTTCTTCCTCCTCTACCCCAAGGGTACCAAGGATTGTGAGGACTCACATCATCTCCTGCAGGCCTCAGGAAGTCAAACCAGACGCTGTCTCTGAGGTCCTTTCTGTGTCACCTCCCGCCCTCCACAGGGCAAGTGGCAGGGGCAACATCAATGGGGAGAAGGCGCCCCCCATGTGGGGCTGAGAGAAAAACTTCAATGCCAGGTTCATCGCTCCCTACTGTCCTACCATCCAAACACCCTACTTCCATACCCCCCACTGCTCCCTACCAGCCTGGCTCGCCCCTGACCTCTTAGGATGCGGTGACTGACACCTGCACGGGGTGTGCGCAGGCGGTGGGCACCCGGGACTCCACTGCAGCTACAGTCCCTGGCCCACATTTGCCCCATGCCTGGATTTCTCCTGTGGGACTTGGAGACATCCTGAAAGAGGAAACCTCAGAATGGGGAGGGAGGAAGGGAGGAAGGAAAGGACTGTAGATTATTCTTGAAAAGGGCTAAAGGTTCTGATTTCTGCTTTTAACAAAATATGCCAGGGTCAGATTTTATTACCTTATTCAGGGCACATTCTGCTCTGTGCATTTCAGCAACATCCAGCCTCCCCCGTGGCCCCGTCTAGGGTTTCTGCAAATGGGCAGGTCCTGGCAGTGCCATGGGTGGTAATTTCAGGTCACTTGTAGGGCGTCTCCTATTGTGGCCCGCTACATCGATGGTGGTGCCCACTTTTGCAACTGGTTTTCACCTCCCTAGAGAGTCAGCTCCCAAAAGAGTCTTTCCAGTGGGTTTGGAAAAACCTGCAAGAGGACCCGATGTCCGGGGTTGATCTTATGGAGCTGGGGCCTTTGACTTTGCTCTCTGACCCAGAGGGAAGCAGACTCCACTGTGCTGCCCGCAGTGCACTGTCTGCCCCAGAACCAAGCGAATGTCCGAATGTCTGGTGGATAACAATTAGGGCTGGTGTCAGGTTTCAGAGAAAAGGCTTTGGAGATAGTCTGGACCTGGTTCAAACCTAAGGTGACCGACTTAGTTGTTTTTCTCAGAATTATCCTGCAAATCCTCCATCCCAGAAAACCTCTCAGTCCCAGCCGGGGTGACGGGGCACCGTGTTCCTCCTCTCTCACTTCCTAGCCAGTAATTTAACTTCTTTGAGCCTTAGTTTCATCAGAAGTGACATGAGAATAATACTAACGGCCCCGTCCAGTATTAGAAGACTAGGCTTGACACACACCCAAAGGTTGTTCAGGAATAAAATAGAAGATTGATTAGTGACAAAGCCGTGTCTTTCTGTCTCTGTTCCAGGAAGGACTAGGTGGCTCCTCTCCCCAGTGTGTTTTGACTATTCCAAGTGTGGGTGTGAGGACGGTGCTTGAGGATTCTGGAACATGCTTCAGAAAGCCCTGGCTAATGCAAAAGGGTGGATTAAGGGCTTTCCCAGCCCTGTGATTATCTGATTAAGCATAAATGGCAGGGACAGCTGCCTGTTTGCAGAAGTCACTTTCAGCGGCCACCACATGGGAGTCGCAAATAAGGGATTATGGAGCTTTTCTTTGCAGTTTCTCTGTTGACCATCGGCTATTGTCCGCAGAGATCCTTAACTAATAGCCATGTTCTGAATGACTGTTTTCCAGTAAGTACTGCTCCCTGGCTGAAAAAGGAAACAAAGTCAATGTTTTCTAAGGACGCCCTCGGAAAGCATTTGCCGTGTGCAAGGGCGGATTTCACAGGCATCTTAATTCCTGGCAGTGACGGCTGTGGGCTGTCTTGGAGACCAGAAGCAGCAGGCAAGAACTCCCTTAACAAAAGAGAGGCTGGGGGATTATTTATGCAAATGCCCTGATAGAAGAAGGCCGAATCAAAGTCACCACAGCGTAAAAGCTGCAGGCAGATTGGGGAGTATGGGGAACATGAGAGCATCAAAGGGATCCCAGCTTTTTCTGAACGGAAGGAAGTAAGGGGCGGAAGTGGTGTTTCATAATTGAGCGGGGCTATGTCTCAGCTGTATGCCAAGGGCTGGGGGTTATCCAAAGTGACGACACCTTTACCATCCCGGCCCTCCCACCCTCATCACGAATGAAGTAGGAAACACTAGAATTAGTGCCAGATTCTGGTTGGAAATAGAAGTCTTCCGAGGTTGGAAAATTCAACGTGCAAGACTATGGCATGAGGGATAATGGACCTGTTCTCGGGGCAGTTAATGACACAATTTTGCATAATTAGAGGAGCTATGGAAGGGGGGCAGGGGTACTCACCAATCTGGAATTTACAGATTTACATAAACATTAGCGTGATTAGTGGTTTCACCTCCTGAAGGGCCCCTTTGGCATTCACATTCTAACTTGGTGATGGGGCAGAATGCCAAGGGGACCAACACTGGCAGCATTTAGTGGTGCACAGAATCGCCCACTAGACTCTGGGGAAATCGGCAAAGGAGATGTTTCTCGTTTACCAAATCATCATTTTTTTCTTATGCTTCCTACCCTTTCCTAAAGAAAATTAAATTCTTGAGATAGTTAATTTAAAGCTCAAAAAACTTAATTATCAGGGTAACACATTACTGTATGTCCATTCTCCATTGCTGCCTAACAAATCACCCCAAAACTTAGTGCCTTCAATGAACAGTAGTCATCTTGTTCCCATTCCCAGTTTCTGTTCATCAGGAATTCAGAGAGGCCTCAGTGGGAAGATTCTGGTTTGGAGTTTCTCAAGTGGTTGTCAGAAGACAGGAGCTGAAGCCAGAGCAGCTGAGGGGCTGGAGCAGCTGCAGTCTTGCTGGGATCTCCCTCCTGACATGGTCTCAAGTCTCTCCATGTGGCCTCTCCATAAGAGGGAGATTGAGCTTCCTCACAAGATGGCAGCCCCCGGGCAGTTAAATGCTCCAGTGAAAACATTCCAGCTCCCAGGGCAGCAGCTGCATCAACTTTTATAATTTAGCCTCAGAAGTCATGTAGCACATTTCTAGAACATTCTGTTGGTCATAAATGAGTCACAAGGTAACCGAGACCCAAGGGGAGGGGAGTTATATTACTTCTTAATAGAGAAATGGAAGGGTGATGTGAGATGAGAGATAATCATTGCGGCCAACTCTGGAAAACACGGTATGCTATCAGGTGTAAACAAGTGATAACCACAACCTTTTAAGGGAATACCGTATTTACGTGTTAAGAAAATAATATAGGAACCCCAATAAATCTCTAAATTAATAGAGTAAGTATCGAAAAACCTGTGTCAACTGCCTTCAATCCCTTCTTCTCCTCGTTACCTCTGATTCTTTAGGATAGAAGAATTGGGTGTGATGTGCTGTACTAGTTTCCTGGGGCTCCTAACAGAGAACCACAAACCGAGTGACGTAAGCAACAGACATTTCTTGGCTCCCAGCTTAGAGATTTGCAGCATGAGATCAGGGTATCATCCAGCCTTATTCTTTCAGAGGGCTGTGAAAGAAAAACTATTCCATGCTTCTCCTCTAGCTTCTGCTGGTTTGCTGGCAATATTTGGCATTCTTTGTTGCTTAAAATCATCACCCTGATCTG
>NW_003852525.1:5078089-5078380 GCF_000181295.1 Otolemur garnettii | reverse complement strand
CCCAGGAGTTGGAGGTTGCTGTGAGCTGTAATGCCACTGCACTCTACCCAGGGGGACAGCTTGAGGCTCTGTCTCAAAAAAAATAAAAAAATAAAAAAATAAGGACACTGGTCACGTTGCATTAAGGACCCAGCCTACCTCATCTAACTAATTACATCTATAGTGTAAATTATATTGTCTCTTATTCTCTAAAGGAAGAAGCTTCTTTTGATACAGTTTCTGAGAATATGAATGCAAGAGTAAGACCCAATCTCAGGTGAGATTTCCAAATTTCACATCTGTCTTCTCCTT
>NW_003852525.1:5068361-5077892 GCF_000181295.1 Otolemur garnettii | reverse complement strand
ATCCTGAAGCCCCTAGTTATATAACTTCAAACTGTGTAGGATTTTTCAAGACTTTATCCTCCTTCTAACCTGGGGCTTACCAATGTAGCAACCTAGTTTAGAAGAGAGGCCTAAAGAGCAATCTATTGATTTGGGGGATCTGAGAATCTTCTCCGTTGATTTATTTCCTTTGGATGTTTTGAGCGTGTGTGTTGAGGGAAGACGGGCACATCCAGCCGCCTCCTTCGGGAAGCCACACATCTTGGGCTCTCCTGCCCTAGCACCGACGTTGAACTTGATGTTTTTAAAATGCCATTCAATCGTTAAATAGCTACTTCTCATCGTTATCTTTGTGAGTCTTGAGAATTCTTGCCATTTTCAGTAAAAGAGATAGAAGCAGAAAGGGCCAAGATGACCTGGACGGGTGATATCACAAATCAGAAGCAACCAAGTGACTGCCATCCTATGAACTTGTCCTGTGCAGAGCTAGGGACAGGCTCTCATGGCCACGGGCCTTTCTCCTCCTCCCAACAGCTAAATGCCCATGTTCCCCTTTGCTCTGTTGCTTCAGGAAGAGCAGCACAAAAGCAGGAGTTCGCAGATGTCCAGCACACAGGGACAGTACCCCACAGATACCCACTGGGGAAGCCTTTTTCTCAGTGTTCATAACCTCCCTTCTCCAACGTTCTAAGAAATCTTAAGAGCTACCGTTGTGATGTGAAACCTGAGTCAACAGGGAGATGTCTTAGCACCATCTCCTTTGTACTACAGGGCGATGAGATCTGGCAAATTCAGGTCACATGAACAATAAGAGAACGAATTAGATGTTCCTTTTAGTAAAACATGGCAATCTTCTCGATCACAGTATATTACAATAAGCTTCCTGAAGTTCTTTAGTCTAAAAGCCACCTTCAAGGACGTCCCTCATTGTAGGCAGGTGCTTTCGGACAGGATCCTGGACATCTGTGCGACTGCCTCCCAGGAAGGCTGGGAGGTACCGTAACACCCATCGGGATTGGCAAAGCTCTCATTTTTTCCCTGGTGAGAAAAGATTGTGCCTAACAGGCTATTCCTATATGTGAGTGAAGGGAATTCAATAGAATGGAAATTATCTAATTTGAAGTGACACCTAGACAGCGTTTTACTCTTAGGCAGGCTGTCGAAGCAAAAATCATCCTCCAAAGCACAGTCTCCTGTCCTGACACCAAGCGAATCCCGTCCCTGATTTTTTCTTTAGTCGTCACTTTGAGGCTACGATTGACTTTCGGCTCAGCAGAAGCGCAGCCTGCATGTTGCGTGCTGATTCTATAACCCTCATGGTGTGTATCACATGTATACGGATACATGTGTCTATCACACGTCTCTTTCTGGGCAAGGATATAAGTTGAGGCTTGTTATTGTCACATTAAAATGCCATCTTGGTCCTGCATCACTAAATTCCAAGCATAGGGATCTAAGTTAAGTTTATTTTCATAATCAGTGTGTTCTTAGTTTAGATTTGCAGGTATAAAGCTGTCTTAATCAGTTCAGGCTGCCACATAAGAATGACATTGATGGGCAACGATATTTATTTCTCACAGTTTGAGAGGCTGAAGTTCAAGATCAAGGCATTGGCAGATTTGGTGTCTGCTCAGGGCCTACTGCCTGATAAACGGCTATAACCTCACATGGCAAAAGGGCAAGGGGGCTCTCTGGGACCTCTTTTATAAGGGCTCTAAAAGGCAGAGCCCTCATGACTCAGTCATCTCCCATAGACCTCACCTCCTAGACCGAGCAGGGTGGCTCACACCAGTCATCTTAGCACTCTGGGAGGCCCAGGTGGGTGGATTGCTTCAGCTCAGGAGTTCAAAACCAGCCTGAAGAGTGAGACCCCATCTCTAAAAATATCCAGGCATTGTGGTGGGTACCTATAGTCCCAGCTACTTGGGAGGCTGAGGCAAGAAGATTGCTTGAGCTCAAGAATTTGAGGTTGCTGTGAGCTATAACGCCACGGCACTCTACCCAGGGTGACAGGGTGACACTCTACCTAAAAAAGGACCTCATCTCCTGATACCATCCCACTGGGATTAGAATTTCAGCATATGAACTGGGTGGGGTGGGGGATTACAAATATCCAGTGCTTGGCAAAAACATTTATGTAACTTCTATGATTTATCTATACCTCAACAATTCTGTTTTTAGGGCTTTTTGACTACAAGCTACTTCAAATACCATTCAACCCTAAGAACGGCCTTAAAGGTCTTTGCATTGTCTACAGGTCGACCAGACAATAGTGACAAATGACAATCAGTTCCGGTCTTTAGCTGGGACACATCTCACCACACTGGAAATTAAGATATTGATCCTCCCCAGGATCCAGTGACCAAAGCTGGGCTTGACCAGGGACTGTTTTTACAGATTGGTGCTTTAACTATTCTGGTTTTATTTTAACATCCCTCTTAGAGGGAACTTTTTGGCCATATTTTTTTTTTTTGCCTCCCGTTAGTAGAAACAATAGCTTTGTGCTTATTAATATAAGTTCTGGGTAGCAGTCAAGAAAACAGGCTCTGGCTGGCATGGTGGCTCATGCCTGTAATCCTAGCACTCTGGGAGGCCAAGGTGGGTGGATCACATGAGCTCAGGAGTTTGAGAGCAGCCTGAGCAAGAGTGAGACCCCATCTCTACTAAAAAAGAAAATAGAAAAAATTAGCTGGAACACCTATAGTCCCAGCTACTCAGGAGGCTGAGGCTAGAGGATCACTTGAGTCCAGGAGTTTGAGGTTGCTCTGAGCGAGCCTGACTCCACAGCACTCTAGCTTGGGGCAACAGAGTGAGACTATGTTGCAAACCAATCTGAGCAAAAGTGAGACCCCGTCTCTACTAAAAATAGAAAAACTGAGGCAAGAGGATCACTTGAGCCTGAGTTGAAGGTTGCTGTGAGCAATGATGCCATGGCACTCTCCCCAGGATGACAGCTTGAGACTCTGTCTCGAAAAACAAACAAAAAAATACAAACAAAAACCAAAAAGAAATAACCCACTCTCTGGCCACCCCCTCCACCATGCACCTGCAACAATTAAAAAAAAAGAAAACAGGCTCTGAGTCTGAACCAGTTCAACCTCACTTGGTCCCTGTGGCCTCGGCGAGCCCTGAGTCTTCTGTATGCCTCCTTTCCTCGGCAGAGCTGGAGGTAAGCCTGTATGAGCTGCAGGATTGCTGGGAGGATACGTGAGAGACTTTGTGTACAGCAGCCAGGGCAGTGCCTGTCCTCAGCTCAGTGTGTCAGCCATGGGACTGAGCGCGCGCTACGTGCCAGGCTGGGTACCCAATGCCTTGTGGTTGTGGTGTAAACCCCCAAATGCCCCATCAAAAAGATACAATCAGGGGTGGCGCCTGTGGCTCAAAAGAGTAGGGCGCCAGCCCCATATGCTGGAGGTGGCGGGTTCAAACCCAGCCCCAGCCAAAAATTGTAAAAGAAAAAAAAAGGATACAATCATCCCTATTTTGAGGAGATGAACCTCAGAGAAATGAAGTGCTGCCCCCAAGGTTACGGTGCTAGTGACAGAGCAGGTAAACTCTGTCTGCTGACCCAGAGCCCAGGCTTCCCGCGGTCTTAGACTCTTCTCCGGTGGAGGCCGGGCCTTTGTAGTACAGAGGAAAGAGCAGATGGCCTGCGGTTGACAGGGTCCCAGAGGAAGGCAGCTGACGGGGCTCCCTCTGCCTCTCCTCCGGTCACTCAGGCTGCCCCCTCCCCTCGCTCCCAGGCCTGGTCTCCAGCCACCCCAGTTCTGCTCCGGGGACGCCTCTCACATCCCTGCCATTCCATTCGTGCCTGTGCCAGCACTCCGCTCCACATTCTCATGACATCATGTCTAGAGCATTTCAAAAGCCTCTTCACCAGCCTGCCAGCCCCTGCGCCTTGGTCATCCCTCCTGCAAACCACCTCATGGTCCCTAGAGAAACTGTTGCCATCTCCTGATTTCACCCTTCAAAACCTCCAGTGATTACTCAGAGGCTCCCGGGCAGCTTTTTAGACTGACGTTCAAGTTCCTTCTTCTTTGATTCTAAACTTGATCTCTAAACTGCTTTCCTGCGACGCTTCCTCTTTATCTCTCTCTTTCTTTTGAGACAGTCTCACTCTGTCACCCTGGGTGGAGTGCTGTGGCATCAGAACTCACAGCAACCTCAAATTCTTGGGCTTAAGCGACCCTCTTGCCTCAGCCTTCCAAGTAGCCAGGACTACAGACTCCCACCACATCTAATTTTTCTATTTTTAGTAGAGATGGTGTCTCTCGCTCTTGTTCAGGCTGGTCTCAAACTCCTGAGCTCCAGCAATCCACCTGCCTCATGGATTACAGAGTGCTGTAGGATTACAGGCATGAGCCACCCCACCCAGCCCCTTGTTATCTCTTAACCATGCCAGTTCCTGTCCCACCTCCATGCCTTGCCCATTCCCTTCCCCATGCCTGGCACACTGCCCTCCAGTTTTTTAAATCCCGTGGGTCCCTCACCCCCCAACATGGCCCCACCCCCACTGTGACCCCTGCCCTGACCACTCCAAGGCGGCGCCCCCGCCCCATCTGAGTGGCGCTTTGCCCCCAGTGCCTGATGTTACAAATTCGCTTTTTGTTTGCATATATTGGGCTTTCCCAGTTACACTGTGAACGTCCTGTTGTCAGAGGAAGGAAGGGGATGGCTGGGGGGAGGACTGTCCCATGGGGAGGTGGCGGCACAACCTGGTGGTTAGGCTCCCGGCTTGGAAATCAGACAAGCTGGGTTTGAATCCAGCGCTGCACTAAATAACTAGCGGTCTTTGCCGAGGCACCTCATCTCTCAATGTTTTCATCTGTGAAATGGGCATGATGACCTTTCCCACCTTGCAGGGCTGTTGTGAGGATTAAATGAGTTAACACATGAAGCGCCCTTGGCCAGGGCCTGGCAGACAGATAAAGCTCCACTAGTAATAGTTATCATTGCTTTAATTATCAACTAGGAGAGGGGCTATGATATGCTGGATGCCATATAAGTGGCCTTTTTTAATTCATATGACAGTCTGAGGAAGTTGTGGGATCATGATCATTTCAGAAATGAGGAGACTGGAGTTCTCAGAAGTTTGGTGTCATGGCTAAAAATTCAGCCTAAACTTGGCTCTCTCTGAGTCCAAAGACCATTGATTTCCACTAAAATTACTCCACTAAGTTCCCAAAATCAAAGAAAATGACTGGTACTCTTTACAATTCCTTCAGTGCCTCATAGATTGCTCAAAAAAACTATTATTAGGGGCCGGGTGTGGTGGCTCACATCTGCAGCCCCAGCATTCCGGGAGGCCGAGGTGGGTGGATCACTTGAGCTCACAAGTTTGAGACCAGCCTGAGCAAGAGCACGACCTCGTCTCTAAAAAAAGGTAAGTAGCTGGGCATTGTGGCTGGTGCCTGCAAGAGGATTGCTTGGGCCCAAGAGTTTAAAGTTGCTGTGAGCTATGATACCACAGCACTCTGCCAGGGGCAAGAAAGTGAGACTCTGTCTCAAAAGACACAAAACAAAAACATTTGCTAGAAACCTCAACAGCAAGTCCTGTGTGCTGTTTTGGTCAAGGTTGCCATCCGCCCCCCACGATTTCCTTTCTCTGCTCCCCTGACTTATCCCAGTGTTTAGCTGGCACACGAGTTCCTAAAACAGGGATCGGCCACCTTTTCCTGAAGAGGGCCGCAGGGCAGGGCACAGGGTCCCACTCCTCAGCTCTGTGGCGCTAGTCCCAAAGCAGCCAGAGCCAACGGCTGCATGAATGAGGGTGGCTGTGTCCCCAAAACCTTTGTTTATCAAAGCAGATTTGTCCCGTGGACTGTGGTTTGCTGACCCTTGCCCTAGAGGGAAGAGGCCACCGACTTCTCTGAAAAAAAGATGCCTGTGAGGGCGGTGCCTGTGGCTCAAAGGAGTAGGGCGGGGCTCCATACCGGAGGCGTCAAGTTCAAACCCAGCCCTGGCCAAAAAAAAAAAAAAAACCTGCAAGGATGCCTGTAAAGCAACATCGGCTTTCCTGGGTGTCCAGCCAGCCTGTCCCCCCTGCAGACTGGGGCTTGCCGGCTTCTGCCACCAAGTGAGCCAACCCCTTACAGTACGTATCTGTACAAATGCCACAAAGAGGTGGCCAACACATAGAGCATTTTCTGTAAATATTTTATAAAAGTTTGTTACCAACATTTTGTAAAGAAAGGTGCATTTAGCTACAGTTACCATTGTCCCTATTTATGGTGACTTTCTAGGTGACTGTGGGGACACCCTGTGTAGACACACCAGTAGAACCTCTGTGAATTGAACACCCAAGGGACCGTAACAAATTGATTGACAGGGCGGCTCCTGTGGCTCAAGGAGTAGGGCGCCAGCCCCATATACCAAAGGTGGTGGGTTCAAACCCAGCCCCGGCCAAAAACTGCAAAAACAAATTGGTTGACATAGGGAGGTGGTCAAGGTAAGGAACGAGGCCTACGGTCCTGATACATACGGTACATGTCCGGTCTATGAAAATTAGGTCAACTTAAGGAAGTGGTCAATGTAAGGGGGGTCAACTACCGAGGCTCTAATACATGCACGAGCTCACACATGCGCATCCGTGCACACACACACACACACACACACACACACACACGCCTATTGGTTTGGTTTCTCTGGAGAACCCTGACTAATACGATGCTATTTCCCACCGCCCACGTGGCTAACGTCTGGCTGGTAGACTTCCAGAGGCAATGTTTCATGGTGGCTTCCAGGAACGTCCCATAAACGACAGGTGGCATGCTCTTCGGCCTGTCGTCTCTCCCTCGCTCATCCCGAGGTCTAGTAGGCAGATGTGATGGCTGAAGGGTCCCTGTGGACTGTGATGTAGCAACACGGAAGTCCAGAGCAGCCTGGGGTCCCTGACAGTGGACCACCCCCCCGCCCCTGCACCAGTCCTGAATCGCCCACATCAGCACTGCCACGTGGAGGAGGAAAACAGCACCGTCTAGTTTAAGTCATAGGTGAGATCCCAGTTGCAGCCAAACTGACTCTTAAAGGGTACAATTCCCATCACTTTGGTACTAGAAATAGTAGCGCCTCTCGCTGGTGGCCTGAGCAAATTCATGACTAGTCTTTTAGGAAAATTCTATTCGGAAAGAATGACCTAGTTTAAGTCTTTCCCACATTGGTTAGCTCTGTTTAGAGTGATCAGGAAGATAGGAGATTGGAGAATTAAAGACAAAGAAACGGTAATAGATTCTTTCTGAATGGGTTGTGGGAAAGGGCAGAGTAGACCAAACTCAAGGACTCCAGGCCGGCAGCGCTAATAAGACCTGAGCAAGCGCAGAGGAGGGGGTAGGGTCGCTGCTGGCGCAGCCTCCCCAGGGAGTCAGGTAGCAGCATCAGAAACGGATGTTTCCAGCTGTGCAGAATTCAAGCTCAGCCTCAGGTCAGGAGTATGTTTGGAGCCAGCTACAGACTTTTTGTTTATTTTGGTCATGATTCAGCAATTTGCATTAGCTCATAACCTTGAAAAAGAAAAAACGGTAAATAGATGGTCAGATCAGTAGCACAATGCCCCTCATCCCAGCTCCTTGCTTGCTGGAGGACCTTGCCCTTTCTACAGAACGAAAAATTCTAGCTATTCACATTTTGAGCTCCCTTGAGGTCAGGGCGTATATGAGACCTGATTTTGTCCAGCTGACCTGCAGTCTGCTGCTGAGTGTCTTATGGGACCAGATATAAGCGTAGTGACATGTGATACCTGGAACTTCTGAAGACACCTGGTTAGTGCCACGGTGCCATGATTGGTACACCGAGGAAGCCAGAGCCCAGAGATGGAAAATACCCGGATCTTGCTAATATCACTGACCCAGGCTTTTAAGATGAGACGGGGCCCAGACTTACCTCTATGTTAAATAACCTATCCTTATTGTTTAACTACTTTGGGTTAGATATTCTGTCACTTGCAGCCAAAAACTTGATAGCATTCTAAGCTGCCATGGTCTAACTTTATAGGCAGCTACGGTCAAAACCAATGCATGGCACCCTTGTTAGCAGGCCCCGCTCTCTCATTTGAGCCAGGCCAGGGAAAGGGTGCAGTGACCAGTCAGTGGAAGATTATGCAGCTGCGGAGCCTGAATTTGAAACCTGGCTTTACCTTATGAGCTTGGGCAAATTATTTAACTTCTCTGTATCTCAGCTCTTCCTCCATTACGAGAGAAAAACAGTCATCCCACTTCACAGGACTGTCCTGAGGATTAGATGGGCTGATACTGTAACATTTGTAGATAGTGTTTGGCCCGCACTATAATAATCCTCCAGTTTTATTATCATCTTCCCCAGGAGGACATCCCACTGCTGCGTCCAAGGCAATTTGCTGTCATATTTTTCACCCACATTCTCCTTTGCTGAGCCCTCCTGGAACTGGCTGAAATGTGGGGCAGACATGGCCAACCAAGCCTCCTGCTAGCCTGAGTACCACCAGATCATCAGCCTGGTGTCTGATGAATGGCCAGTCACATTTTGTCTGGAGATGACTGTATAAGACCCCAAGTTCCCTCCACTGCCCCAGTCACATGCTTCTGGGTATCCATCACCCCGTGCTCTGAGACAGAGGCAGCCAGGACCCCTCTGGGCTGGTTTTCTCATAGACCCTTGGGGTGCACCCTCCAATGAGACCCGAGTGTGCCCCTCATAAATCTTGGAGAACAGAAAGGGGACAATCCACAGATCCTACATCACTACTATTTTGGACTTTGCTAACTGCCATTTCTCCTCCTCTTTGATTTTTTTTTTTTTTTTTTTTTTGCTGGGCCAGGAATCTCTTCTTGACTTCTCTTGGGAAAATCCTTTTCCCACCATCCCAGACTGCACATGGCTGGTCTGCCTACCACGCCCAGGGACTGCAGAGGCTGTCCCAGCGTCTTCCATCTTGTCAAACTGTGCCAGGTCTCGGCTAATTCGTCTTATCTGTGGCGCCCTTGGCAGCTTCCACAATACCTTGGTCCAAGTTATTTAATCCTCACAAAAATCTCGTGGTACATGTTTTTATTCCAAACCAGACTCCTCTAGGCTTTTTTCCTTTCCTCTAGAGATCAATGGCAGAAGAGAGCAGGACAAAAATATTTCACTTTCTCTGCAGTATCAATCCGAGTGGCTGAGACCTGTCTGCCATGCCTCAGCCACAAACCCCAATGGAGAGAGAGCAGAGACCCTACATGAGTCCCTCTGAAGTCCACCTGAAACTTCAGAACTTGGCTTTTGGAGGAAAACCAACCAACTGATACTTCTCTGGATAGAAGAATCTGGTTCTGACTTCTAACTAATGATCTAATCTAGAATTGGAAGAGAGGGAAGAAGAAGGTTCTAGAAATTCACTGACTTAAAGACATGCTTCCGGCTCGGCACCTGTGGCTCAAGCAGCTAAGGCGCCAGTCACATACACCTAAGGTGGCGGGTTCGAATCCCCCGCCCAGGCCCACCAAACATCAATGATGGCTGCAACCCAAAAATGGCCAGGCGTTGTGGTGGGCGCCTATAGTCCCAGCTACTTGGGAGGCTGAGGCAGGAGACTCGCTT
>NW_003852525.1:5067311-5068199 GCF_000181295.1 Otolemur garnettii | reverse complement strand
GGGCTGGGTCCTCTGTGTCTGCCTGAGCTGCCAGACTCAGGGAAAAGCTCCTCTCACTTCTCACATTGTACTCAGCGCCAGCCTGGGAGGCCTGGAGAGAGGTCGGGGCTGGCTACTGTGCTAACCAGAGCAGGACAAGTAACAAGCGCTGTTCTTTCCCTTGGTTCTGCCTTCCAGGAAGATTTGAAAAAGCACCAAAAGAAAAAACTCCTCAAAAACTCACTTTTCATTTTCAAGCACACCCTGTCCGTTCACAAGGAAGAAAAGAAGCTGGCAGAGCCGCCTTTGCTCACAAAGTCTCTATTCAGCTCTCTGTGTGTTTTTAGCTCAGGGTCCTGCTCACTCCTTCCCCGCAGAGCGCAGAGTGGTGGGAAGGTGAGTCCATGCCGAGAACAGTACCAAGGTCTGCTCTGGCTGTCCCATGGATTCCAGAAGGCAACTGAGAGCCTCAGTCTTTCTGGATGAGTGGCACGGAGCACAGCGGAGATTTTGTTCCCTGTTTTCTTCTTTGGATTGGTGCTTCCCATGTGGGGCTGGCCAGGAGCACCCCTCTGCCTGCCTGTGTACATCCCTCTGAAAGGGGCTTCCTTATGGGGGCCGGGGGTGGAAGCTGGCTCTTCCTCAGTGTGGCCTGAGCAGGCTCTTTCAGGAGACTTGTATCAGAGCGATTCTTGCCTCAGGAGACAGGAAACTGTGGGTTTCTATTCTCCTCTTCTCTCTGGCATCCCACTTGCCCTTCTCTAGCTTAGCTTGTCAGCTCCCCATCCCACATTGATTCAGGACCTGATTCAGCCAGCGATCAACCAGAAAAACAGAGCCAGCAGGAAATACACATTCAGAGACCCAGGGCAAGAAACTGGCTGGGGCAGCGCCTGTGGCTCAGAAGGG
>NW_003852525.1:5065796-5067184 GCF_000181295.1 Otolemur garnettii | reverse complement strand
TGGCTCCCTCCTCCACAGCCACCCACTCCTTGGCCCAAGCCAGCATCATTTCTCCTCCGAATTATCGCTTCAGCCTCTTTTCCAGTTTCCTGCTTCTCCTCCCATCCTCCTTCCCGTCCTCTTCCCCCAGCTATTTCCATCAGAGCAGCGGGAGGGATCCAGTGTCAGCTGGACTGTGCACAATTGCTCCGTTGCTTACAGCCCTCATGGTGGGCAGAATAACGGTTCCCTAGAGAGGGCAGGCCCTAATCCCTGAACTGGTGGATGGGTTACCCTCTGTGGAAAAGGGCTTTTGCTGACATGCTTAGGGTGTGGGCTTTGAGATGAGGAGGTGCCCTGGAATACTCAGGTGGACTCAATCCAATCACAGTAGGACAGGAAGATGGAAGAGTGGGTCAGAGAGATGGGAGGTGAGCACTAGACCCTCCATCGTTGGCTTTGAAAATAGAGGGAGGGAGCCACAAAATGAGTGCAAGGAAAGGGTGACCTCAGCGGCACAGTCTCATGGCTCCAAAGTCATGGCTGCAAGTCTCATGGCCCAAAGTGACCTAGGAGCAGAGAACCAGGCTCTCCCTGAGAGCATCTGGTGAGGAGCAAAGCTCAGCCCTGCCAGTAACTTTATGCCAGCCTGCCGAGGCCCGTGCCGGACTTCAGACCAGAAGGTAGCACATTTGTGTGCTTCGAGCCACAAAATTCTTGGCGATTTGTTATGGTAGCAACAGGAAATGCTTGCAGGCCGAGCACAGTGGCTCACACCTGTAACCTTAGCACTCTGGGAGGCCAAGGTGGGGGGATTGCTGGAGCTCAGGAGGTCAAGACCAGCCTGAGCAAGAGTGAGACTTCCTGACTCTATCAAAAGTAGAAAAAAAGTAGCTGGGCTTGATGGCAGGGACCTATAGTCCTGGCTACTTGGGAGGCTGAGGCAGGAGGATCACTTCAACCCAGAAGTTTGAGGTTGCTGTGAGCTGTGATGACACCAGTCTATCAGGAGATAGACTGAGACTCTGAAAAAATAAAAAGAAAGGAGGGGAGGAAGGAAGAAGGGAAGGCAGGTTCAGTGCCTGTGGCTCAAGTGGCTAAGGTGCCAGCCACATACACCTAAGGTGTCGGGTTCGAATCCAGCCTGGGGCAGGTGTAGGAAGGGCAGGCTGCCAGGAGGGTGAGCTGGAACCCCTGGGCATGAGCGAAGGAGTGAAGGAGGAAAATGGTGTCCACGGGCAGAATTCCTTCTTCCTCATGGAAGCTCAGCCCCGTCATGCCTTTCACTGATTGCTCCAGGCCCACCCTGGATCTAGGCTACTCTCCCTTCCTGAAAGTCAGCTGATTAGGAACTTGGATGGCACCCACCAGATATCTCCATAGCAAGGCCCCAATTAGTGTGGGTTGAA
>NW_003852525.1:5059128-5063352 GCF_000181295.1 Otolemur garnettii | reverse complement strand
CTCCATACCCACCTCCTAGCTGTGCCCATCTCAGGCACCCTTCCCACGTTGTGGATGGACTTCTTACCCCAGGCAAGATCTGACCATCCTCCAGGAGGACACTAGCTGGTGCCCAAACTTGTGTTCTTCTAGCATTTAAGTTCCTTTTAGCGTCTCTCTGAATTTCTGTTTCTTATCTGAGAATGGGTCTCTTTTCTGCGTGACAGACCCTGGGAACCTTTGCCTCCTTGACGTGAGGTCAGCCCAGAGACATGATTATATCCTAATCACCTCTCCTGGATCATCAACATCTCAATTTGACCCACTAAGTTCTAAGTTATACAAGAGACACAATCTTACAAAGATGGGGGGCTGTGAAGACCTTCGGATTCAGAGAATATGAACATTTTAATGATCTCTTGAAACATATTGCTAAATGCCTTTCCTAAAAGTTATAGTTAAAATGTATAAAGCCTTACAGCTAGGCCTCTTTTTTTAAATTTTTTAATTAAATCATAACTGTGTACATTTATGCAGTCGTGGGGTACAGGGTGCTGCTTTTATGTACAATTTGAAATATTTTCATCAAACTGGTCAGCACAGCCTTTGTGGCATTTTCTTAGTTATTGTGTTAAGACATTTATATTCTACATTTAGGAAATTTCACATGTATCCTTGTAAGATGCACCATAGGTGTGATCCCACCAATCACCCTCCCTCCACCTGTCCTCTCCCTTTCCCTCTCCTCCCTTTCCTCTTCCCCATATTCTCACAAGAGAAGGAACAAATCAACTGGATCCACAGTCAAGTCCCTACATGGCCAGCACAGTGCTGCGTGATGTTGAGCCTGTTTGGAGGTTACTGAGGCTTTGAGCTTCCAGCTGCCCCCACTATAAAGAAGTTGTGACGGCCCCATCCCCGGATTAGCAATGGAGAGTGGAATGGGAGCTGAGGGAGAGCTAAGTACGTGTTTCTAAGCGTTGCTGTATTATTAGAGAAACTCTGAATCCCTACCAAGAAATAATTGCTATTTAACCACCTCCGATTTGGTGGGATCAAAATTTATAAATGCACTTACTGAAGCTCAGAAACACCTAGGCCCAATTAGATACTTATGTGGTCTGAATTAGCTGGGAGGCATGCTTCTGCAGTTAGGGAACACCCAAGTAATAATTAAACTTTATATGCGTTAACCAGATCTGCCGCAGATGGGCGCTGAAATGAGGGCGTAATCATAAAAATCAAAGCCACACATACAGTCGCATCATCTCATTAGGAAGGGAAAGCAACAGAATTGCAACACTAGTGCCTTCTGCAGGGGGAGCCAAGCCCGGGACAGCCTCTCAGGGAAATCTGCTCTAACGTAAGCCAACAAGATAACGAACGGGAATTGGAAATGGCTATGGAGTAAAATCCAAGATGTATCCATGAGCAGGAGGGGCAAAGGTGACATCCTGGTACTGCCGCTTATCCCGGGGGCTCTGCACGCCCCTTGAAGGCTTCACTTGTAATTGAGCAATAGGTTTTCCTATCTCCAAACCTTTTCTTACCTGACAGATAACACCCCACAGTCTGCTCTCAGGAAAGTTAGTGCTTGCCAGACTTTTCCTGAGCTCTTGCCTTAGTTTGAGTTCAAAAGCAGAGTCTGCAAGAGGCTCTTGGTGTGGACAGTTTACTGCTGAGGGATCACCTATAGCTGAGAGGCTAACACAGAGGATCCCTTGAGCTAAGGAATTCAAGACTAGCAGCCTGAGCAAGGGCAAGACCCTGTCTCTACTAAAAATAGAAAAACTATCTAATAGCATGGTAGGCGCTATAGTCCCAGCTGTGCAGGAGGCTGAGGCAGGAGGATCACTTGAACTCAAGAGTTTGAGGCTGCTGTGAGCTAGGCTGACTCCATGGCACTTTAACGAGGGCAACCAGAGTGTAAGACTGTTTCAAAACAAAACAAAACAGTCACCAGGTCCAGTGCACACCCAAGGGGTGTGGATCACCCTAGGGTGTGGGTGCCCAGAGGTGGAATCACTGGGGCCATTTTAAGAGTCTGCCTGTCACAACCCGCAGAGACCTCCCACGCTTTCCCCAAACTTAAGATCAGCTTGGTAAAGATAGTTCTGACAGTCATCTTCACTATCTTGGCGGAATCAAGGCAGAAAAATCTCATGACTTTATATTTTCCTATACTAATAAAAGCTCACGCTAATCTAGTGCTATAGTCGTGCTGGGCTTTGCCTGAGCTTTCTAGAAGCTTTACAAATATTCCTTCACATAATCCCCACAACATCCTTCTGAAGTAGATCCTTTTAACTCATTTTACAGTCAAAGCCCTGAGGCATAGAGAGGCCAGGATCTTGCCAAAGGTAACACAGCAATTAAGTGGTTGAGGTGGGATTTGAGATCCAAACATTTGGTTCAGAATTCCTGCTTTTAACCATGATGCTACTCTATATCCCAAATATAAGCTAGGATGCAATGCTGTCCAGTCTGACTCTGTGTGACATTAAAAACAAAACATTGTAGCTGGGCCTTGTGGGGGGCGCCTGTAGTCCCAGCTACTTGGGAGGCTGAGGCAAGAGAAGTGCTTAAGCCCAAGAGTTTGAGGTTGCTGTGAGCTGTGACCCAACAGCACTCTACTGAGTACAACATAGTAAGACTCTCTCTTAAAAAAAAACAAACTTAAAAACATAGTTGAGCAACCAAAACACAATTCCAACATTTAATTAGCACTAAAGGAGATTTAGTCCATCCCCTGCAGCAATGCATTTTGGATCTCAGAGCCGTTCATTTGCCAGCTCACCTCTACAAATGTTCCTGAAACCCAGCCCAGATTATTCTTCATTTTCTCTTTTCCCGACTTCTCTCTTAGCGCCTAGAGGTTGACTTTGTCTTCTGGCTTTACCGTGTAGTATTCTGTCCGTGTGGCACATTGCCTAAATCTGTTTACACGAAACGGTGCTCCTGGAATGGATCCGAACCACAATCAAGAGTTTTAACTCTTTTCCTCTCTCTGGCCTAGCTTCTGTCTCCCTATTGCTGTTTCCTAAGAAACACATGGAACCAGCAAAGACAGAATTCTCTTTAGGGAGTAGGCCACAGGGCAAAACTGAGCAAATAAAGAGAAATTCATTCTCTAGCTGGGGAGGGGTGCAGGATGAGACAGGACGGTGGGCTGGGAGCACATGAGCTAATAACCCTCGTCTTGGTCACATGCCCGGAGACACATGGCTGGTGGCTGCGCGGGACAGGGCTGTCCTGATGGAGCTGAGGGCCTGGGGCGTGGCAGGGCAGCTGTCCTCTCTGGCCTGGCTCGTCCAGGTGTTTCCTCTGGGGCAGTGAACGGGGGTAGAGCCCGTAGAGAGCCAGCCAGGGTGAGATGCTTCGGGCTCTCCAAGCCAACAAGATAGACTCGGGGTCCACACTTGGCTCTCAAGCCTGAGCCTCTTCCCAGGAAGCTTGCGAGAGCTGATTCAGGAAAGATTAAGTAGCCACTCTTCCCTTTCTCTCCTGGTGAATCAAGGGACCAGACTCTGAAATCCCGTCTGCAGTAGCTGCCTCGGCAAAGGCCCCCTTATCCGTTATCCATTCCCGCTGCCAAGGCTTTGTTCATAATTTCCACCTCCGCCACCTCAACTGCAGAGTCACCCCCTCCCCGTCTCTCTCCACCTGCATCCACTCCACCGCTGCCAGTTTAATCTTCCTAAATCCCGGCCTGCTCACACCACTTCCCCCCACAGTTTCTCAGACGCTCCCCTTTCCCTGTGAGCTCCTCACCTGGACCCCAAGAGCCCTCCTTAGAGGCATATTGTGTGATTGGCCTAAAACGGGTGACTCACTCTGCCACGCTCCCTCCAGTCTTCTGCCCCCATGCCTCTTCCTCCTTCCATCCCCCCACCTCTAAAAGCTTCCATTTCCCTCAGATCCCCTTCCCTCCACCTACCAAAACCAAACACGATCTGAGAAGAGCAACTCCCTGACACATCTCCAGCTAACGGCAGCCGAGTATGGGTTCTCCCCTCTTTCATTTCCTGAGTCACTCCTCTGATCCTCTTGGTCTAGCTCATTTTTTTTAATACTACCATCTATCCATAAACCACTCAGTTATTAGAAAATATGTTCTTTGAGAGAAGAAATGTTTTCTTGCTCAACTTTGAATTTCCGGCAGTGACCAGCCAAGAGCCATGAACATGTGAGTATTAAAATTTCACTAGTATATGGCTCGGCGCCTGTGGCTCAAGCAGCTAAGGC
>NW_003852525.1:5058185-5058486 GCF_000181295.1 Otolemur garnettii | reverse complement strand
GCACGAGACACAGCTTTGAAGAGAGAGGACATGAGGTCAAGCATGGGAGAGGGCCTCGGTCTGGTCAAGGCCATGTGCATTCCACGGCATGGTTTCACCGAAGCCCATGAACACACACTCTCGGGTGTTCCCTTAGTGGTTACACCTTTAACCAGACTGACCTCATGCTTTTCAACTCTGTCACCTGCACCGTCAGAGGGAGTGTGGCACAGGGCATGTCAAAGTGGAGAGGCGGTCACATCAACTCAACCCAACAAGTGTCCCTCCAACACCCACAATGAGCCAGGCACTGTGCTAGGTG
>NW_003852525.1:5051725-5058165 GCF_000181295.1 Otolemur garnettii | reverse complement strand
GAAATACCATTCCAGAAGAGAAGCTACCGATATTGACAGTGTCCCACCCCAGGCCCTGGACTAAGGGACTCACACGCATCACCTCCTGTTATCCTCACAACAATCCTTAGCATCACCCAGGGTATCTCATAGAGAGGAAAACAGAGTCTTGAAGAAGTTAAGTCTTCTGCCCTGGATTAGCAGGTGGCGGAGACAGACTTTGAACCCAGGGCTGCGTGGCCTGAGTTCACTGTTAGAAGCACTAACTCTGCGTCTTCAACACGCTTGTTTTCTCTGCTCAACATAAATTCTTGCTGCCTTTGTTCGTCGAGTCTTACAAAGTGGCTTTGGGTGAAGGTGAGCAGGACATAAACAATTTTGCCGTCCTTTGTGTCTGGAGATTCCACCGGTGCAGAGAGTAATCTACCCCTGGATTTCCCCCACATTCCTTCACCTGCAGTACTCACGGACCAAAACAGCCTGTGGGCAGAGGCCGGGGCTGTGCTCATAGATCTCACAGGCACCCTTCCCGCTCTGCCCTAATACTCTGTGGGGGTTTAGGGGGGAGAGGTTTGAGACCGAGTCTCACTATGTCACCCTCAAAAGAGTGCTGTGCCATCACAGCTCACAGCAATCTCAAACTGTTGGGCTTAAGCGATTCTCTTGCCTCAGCCTCCCAAGTAGCTGGGACTACAGGCACCCACCACAACGCCCAGCTATTTTTTGTTGCTATTGTTTAGCTGGCTCAGGCCGGGCTTGAACCTGCCACCTTCGGTGTACGTGGCTGGCGCTGTAACCACTGTGCTCTGGGCGCCGAGCCACTCTATGTGTTTTGACCCACATTCACAGCACCACTGTTGACAATAGCCAAAATGTGGAAGCAACTCAAAAGTCCAGTGACTGATGAATAAATAAACAAAGTGTGGTATGTGCATAAAATGGAATACTATTCAGCCCTTAAAAAGAAGGAACTCCAATACAAATTGGAAGTGACCAAGCAGTGCTTAAGCCCAGGTACACGCGGAAGTAAATCTCAGTGAAAATCAAGCTGGGGAGCAGGAAGGGGAGGGGCTGGCCGAATGCAGACTTCCTCCTGGGTACGGTATGCACCGTCTGGGTGATAGCACACTTACATGTATAACACTGTACAAAAACAAAGTATGTAAACAAAATGTCTGTACACGCTTACATTCTGAAATGTTAAAAAAACAGGAAGAACTCAGGTTCTTGGCACTTGTGGCTCAAGTGGCTAACGCGCCAGCCACATGCACCTGAGCTGGCAGGTTCGAATCCAGCCCAGGCCCACTATACAACAATGACGGCTGCAACCAAAAAATAGCAGGGCATTGTGGCAGGCACCTGTAGTCCCAGCTACTTGGGAGGTGGAGGCAGGAAAATCGCTTTAGCCCAGGAGTTGGAGGTTGCTGTGAGCTGTGATGCCACAGCACTCTACCCAGGGTGACAGCTTGAGGCTCTGTCTCAAAAAAAAAACAAAACAAAACTCCTGCCATAAGCTACAATATGAATGAACTTGGCAGACATTATGTTCAGTGAAGTAAGTTATTTGCTAAAGGACAATATTGTATGACTGTGCTTATGTTTGGGACCTAGAGACAAATTCAAAGAGACAGAAAGCGAAAGCTGGCTGCCAGGGCTGGGGGCAGGGAGGGGCGAGAGTTCCTGTTTGGTGGGGTATGACGTTTTAGTTGGGAAGATGAAAAAGGAGACGGTTGAACAATAATGTGAATGTACATAATGCCACTGAACCACATGCTTTAAAACATGGTAAAATGGTAAATTTTATGTTATAAATATTTTAGCACATTGAAAAACAATTCAACTTTTTAGTTTATGGAAGAGGAGATGGAGTCTCAAGGTGAAGTGGCTGATCCAAGGCCACTTAACAAAGTGGGTAGCACAGTTGGGACTGGAACCCAGGGCTTTTGGCCATCAGGCTGCGACTTCCTTATTAAAAGACAGTTTCTCCTTCACAGGGTGAGGGGTCCAGAGGACACCCCTTACGGAGCTCCTGGAGTCGTCAGCCTCTCGAGCCAGGAAACATTTCCAGGGCGGCCCTTCTCCCTTGTCTTTGGCCTTGCTGCCGTGGTTCCACTTTCCCCTCCTTCCCTCACGGCACTGATGCTCCTGTTGATCCAACCCGGTAAGGCCGCATGGCCTCATGAGAAGAACATGTGGGTACAAGGGGCTCCTGTTAGAGAAAACAGCATGCGTGGAGGAGAGATTTTCTGTTTTCCCCAACTCTCTTGGCTTTCAACTATGGGGACCTCAACCAAGGCGGAATTTCCAGCCCTGAGTTGGCTCCTTCTGCAGTTCTGTTTTTCCACGCGCATCTCCTGAGCTTGCTGGCTGTGCCCCATGGACGCTCCTGGTGCCGGCCTCCTGGGCCTCTGCCCGCGGGCTTGAACGGTGCCTCATTATGGGCGAAGCATGCCCTGGCGAGCACTGGAGGCATGTCCTGTCCCACCTGAGCGAGGGCACACCCTTGGGAAACAGGTTGTTTCACCAGCTGCAAAAACTTGTGCTCCCTCAGCCTGCCTGGAGCGGCCTCAGAGAGCGCCAAGGAGGCCTTTGCCCCATGTGGTCTGTGGATCCTGATGAAGGCTCCTTGTAGGGTAGGAAAGCAGAGACAGGGGTTGAGAGTCTGAAAACCATTCCAACAGCTGAGACGAACCTTCTGCAACGCCGCCAGGGAAAACCTTGCAGGGAAACCCTTTTTCTCTGTGTTTACTGAGCTGCCACCCTGGACAGACATGCTAAGAGCTGGGGCTGTGCAGTGAATGAGAGAAACAGACCCCTGGAGCTGACAGCCTGGTCAGGCAGGAAGCAGGCACTCAGCAAGAAAGCAACTAAGTAGACAAGAACCTAACAGACTGTGAGGAGCTAGGGAGGGAAGAGACAGTGGGAGGAGGGCTGGTGAAGGGTCTGGAGGGAGAAGGGGTGGGGCCGCTACCTTAGACAATGAGGCAAGAGAAGGGCACATGGGGACAGTGAATCCACTCTGAGACCCCAATGATCCTAAGACATCAAATACAGTAGAACCTCTGTGAGTTGACCATCCCAGGGACTGTGACAAACTGACCAACATACGGAGGTGGTCAGCATAAGGGACTAGGCCTGCTGTATTGATACATACATGTGGTGCATGTCTAGTCTATGAAAATCAGGTCGGCTCGGTGCCTCAAGGCCTAAGGTGGTGGGTTCGAATCCAACCCGGGCCCGCCAAATAACAATGACAGCTGCAACCAAAAAATAGCCGGGCGTTGTGTTGGGCACCTGTGGTCCCAGCTACTTGGGAGGCTGAGGCAGGAGACTCACTTGAGCCCAGGAGTTGGAGGTTGCTGTGAGTTGTGATGCCACAGCACTCTCCCCAGGGGGACAGCTTGAGGGTCTCAAAAAAAAAGAAAGAAAAGAAAATGAAAATCAGGTCAACTTTAGGAGGTGGTCAGTGGAGAGAGGGTCTACTGTATGTGAAGAATCAGCAAAGGCTGCAGGATAGAGGGGGGCTGGCATGTGGGGAGATGGGTCGGGGGTACCAGCAGGGCTGAGCACAGGAAGGGAGGGGAGGAGGGTCAGAGCAGGGACATGTGGGGCTGGTGCACTACAGTGAGGTGTGGGGGTTTATTCTGAAGGCAGCAGGAAGCCAGCGAAGGCTTAAACACATAGGAAATGGTTCTGAGCAGACCTCACCTCCTTGGCTGAGACCTCTCAGCTCATTGATCTGACCAATCAGCTCCCTATATTACAGGGTCCGGGTTTTATAATACATAACCCCTTCTCTGCCTTCCTTCTAAAGGAGAGGCATTGAGCTGTCAGAAATTCCAGAGACCCGTGAGATTCCTGAATGGCCCAGTTAAATCCACGCTGGTAAATTTGCATCCCTTTGCCTGTGTTAGGTGTTGGAACTCAGCGTCCCAAGCCTCCTCGTGTCTGAGGCCTGACAACGCCAAAGAGAAACTTGAGAGGGTGTCACCAAATCTCACTACATCCGGAACAAAGGTCAGGCCAGCAGTCAGATTCTCTTTCCCGCCTCCTCCCACCAAAGAACAAAAGTTAAGCAACAGCCATTCAACTGGTGACTGACACTGGCATCAGAAATCTACCCATTTACCAAAGCCACAATTAACCCTAAGGCTCACCCATCTGTTCTCTAGCACCCCACTCCCATCTGCAAAGAAAACCCCACTCCCTACCTGTAACCCCCAAAGACAGAAACTATTTCAAAAGAGCCCGTTTATGGAGTCACCACGTGTGTCCCCTCCCTTCTGACACAGGACTGGGCCACTGGGCAGAGCAAACAGGTTGACATCTGGAAAGGATGTAGGGGGAGTGTCTGTCCCCCGGGAAGGGTGGGGTTCTGGCCTCTTTTCCATCTCAGTGAAGGATCGTCTTTCTCTGGTGGTTTAAAGGATTCCTACTTCCTGCTCTAATTCTTTCTTGTCTTTAATTTGTTCTATGAATATTACTTGAACAGTTGTGCAAAGATTTCCCATATAGGTCCTTCCTGGAGCGACACAGTGGAGAGAGCATGAATTGTGAAGCTGCAAGTTCTCAGTTCTGAGTCCCAGAAATTTTACTCGCCTGGAGCAAATTATTTTACTCCCCTAAAACTTTGGTATCTGTTTTGGCAACCTACGGGCTGCCCTGAACATCAGCTGTGATATTGAATAATAAAGTGCTTCAAAACGACGGCTGTTTTTCTGAGGTGATTGCATTGGTTTTACGTGGATCTGCTGGTAATCAAAAACAGCCTGGAGCCAGGGGAAGCTGGTGGAGGTCAAGAGTCACTTGTGGGACAGCGCCTGTGGCTCAAGGGAGTAGGGCGGCGGCCCCACATACCAGAGGTGGCGGGTTCAAACCCAGCCCTGGCCAAAAGAGTCACTTGTGCATGCCTCATCCTGCACCCTTCAAGCAACTCTACTGCCCTGTGTTTTTATAAAATGTGGAAAAGACATTTTAACAGCAATTTTTAAAATTTTCAGATTAATATGAAGGTACAAACGATTATGTTACAATGTTTGCATTTGTTAGGTAAAGTTTCTGTTGTGTCCCGCACCTGGGAGGTGAGCCGTATACCCTGACATTGTGCCTGTTAGGTGGGAGCACACGGAGCCCTCTCCCTCCACCCCCTCCTCCCAACCTGAATTAAATTGAATTTTTCTCTTATGTGGCGTACATTAATTCATTTACTTCCTATTACTATTCAGTACGTTGGATAGTTGCTTTTCCATTCTTATGATACTTTACTGAAGAGAATCTTCTTTAACCCTACCCAGGTAAATATAAAAGATGTAAAGTCTCCATCTTTTTGCTTTTTTTTTTGCAGTTTTTGTCCAGGGCCAAGTTTGAACCCACCACCTCTGGTATATGGTGCCAGCGCCCTACTCCTTGAGCCACAGGCGCAGCCCCCATCTTTTTGATGACTGAATATTATTCCAAGGTACACATATACCACAGTTTATTAATCCATTCCTGGGCTGATGGGCACTTGGGTTGTTTCCCCACCTTGGTGATTGTCACTGATAAACAATCTAGTGCAAATGTCCTTATGATAAAATGATTTTTTTCTTCTGGGTAGAGGCCTTGTAATCGAATTGTGGGATGAAATGGATGGTCTATTTTGAGTTCTTTGATTCTCCCTATTTCTCTCTCTTTTTTTTTTTTGTTAAATAACTATGTACATTAATGCAATTCTGGGGTACATTGTGGTGTTTTCGTATACAATTTGAAATATTTTCATCAAACTGGTTAACATAGCCTTCATGTCATTTTCTTAGTGATTGTGGTAAGACAATCATATTCTCCTCTTAGAAAGATTCACTTGTACCCTTGTAAGATAAACCATAGAAGTAATCCCTCCAAATACCCTCTCTCCACCCATTCTCCCCTCCCTTCTTCCTCCCCCCTCCCCGTATACTTAGGCTGTTATTAGGTTATAGATTTCATATGAAAGCTATAAATTAATTTCATAAATTCTCCCTATTTCTTAACAAAGAGGCTGTAATAGTTTGCTGTCCCACCAACAGTGTAAAAATGTTCCCTTCTTTCCACATCCACACCAGCATCTGCGGCTTTGATGTGGGAGTTAGGTGATATCTCAGGGTGGTTTTGATTTGCATTTCTCTGATGATCAGGGACGATGCACATTTTTTCATGTTTGTTAGCCTTTGGTCCATCTTCCTCAGAGAAGGTTCTGTTTGTGTCTCTTGCCCAGCAATAGATGGGATTGTTTGCTCTTTTTTTGTTGGTTTATGTTCTCTGTGCATTCTAGTTATCAACCCTTTGTCAGGCTTGTAACATGCAAATATCTTTTCCCATTCTGAAGGTTTGTCCATTTACCTTAATTGCTGTGCCCTTAGCTTTAACAGCAACTAAATTACAATCACCATGGCTTTCCTCTCTGATGACCTAACCATCAGTCTTGAGTAGTGATAAGTGGGTGG
>NW_003852525.1:5050043-5051140 GCF_000181295.1 Otolemur garnettii | reverse complement strand
TGGGCACACTGATGATCGTATCACCTCTGGGCACACTGATGATCGTATCACCTCTGGGCACACTGATGATCGTATCACCTCTGGGCACACTGATGCTCTTGAGCTGACAGGTCTGTTGGTGGGTGAAAAGGCTTTGCCACAGACACAGCAAACCGGCCTGAAGAAGCAAATGTTTATGTGTCACAACTCCAACACGTATTCATTAATAAATCAATCTAAGTGATATACGACTAATTTGATTACACAATTATATAGATCAATATAAAAAGCCACTAAAGGCTCAGTGAATAGGGCACCAGCCACATACACCGAGGCTGGCGGGTTCCAGCCCAGTCTAGGCCTGCTAAAAAGCAACTTAAAATTTCTCTCCTGTATACCTTAATTTCAGATTCGTATTTTTTCTCTCTCTTTTCCTTTCTTTCTTTCCTTCCTTCCTTCCTTCTTTCTTTCTTTCTTTCCTTTCTTTACCAGATCTCATTCTATCACCCGGAACAGATTGCTATGGCATCATCATAGCTCACTACAAAATCCAAGTCCTGAGCTCAAGTGATCTTCCTACCTCAGCCTCTTGAGCAGCTGGGATTACAGGCACCCACCACCATATCCAACTAATTTTTCTGTTTTTAATAGAGACGGAGCCTTGCTTTGCTCAGGCTGGTTTCAAACTCCAGAGCTGAATCTATCCTCCCACCTTGTCATTCCAGAGTGCTAGGATTACAGGCATGAGCCACCGCGCCTGGCCATCATTTCAGATGAATTTTTAGAATTATCAATCATATAAAAATTACCTAAAAACATATAAAGACATGTTGAACAGTTCATGAAAAAAAACTATGGTCTTTTAAAACATTTGATACATTTATAATATTTCCCAGCATTTTTACATTTGAAAATTATTATGATGGGGGGGCGCCTGTGGCTCAGTGAGTAGGGAGCTGGCCCCCATGCTGAAGGTGGTGGGTTCAAACCCAGCCCCGGCCAAACTGTAACAAAAAAATAGCCGGGTGTTGTGGCAGGCGCCTGTGGTCCCAGCTACTCGGGAGGCTGAGGCAAGAGAATCACCTAAGTCCAGGAGTTGGAGGTTGCTGTGAGCTATG
>NW_003852525.1:5046543-5048755 GCF_000181295.1 Otolemur garnettii | reverse complement strand
TTTTTTTTGTTGTTGTTCTCACTGTTTTTAAGCAGGCCTAGGCCAGGTTTAAACCCGCCAGCCCTGATGTATGTGACCAGCACCCTAATCATTGACCTACGGGCACTGAGCCAAAGTGACAGGTCTTAACTTCAAACATCAGATAAGAACAACGCACCGAAGTTCCCAGACTTCTCAGCTCACAGCACCGCAGTGTCTCAGTAATTTTATCATGGCGCTCCCACACCAAAGGAAATACCCAATAGTTCTGTTTATTAGCAGTTTTGTCCAAAAAACCTAATAAGTCTGTAAGTCCAGCAACGTAGTGTCAAGAACTGCGAACGGTCTGAGATTTTGTCCTCCTCGTAAGCTAGTGAGTTAGCCTGCCAGGCTTTTATGGATGCTGGCGGAAGACACAAGATCCTGGGTCAGAGTTGAAGGAATTTATTACTCATGGCAGTCGCGATCGTGTTATCGCTGGCTCTGGTTTCTGGGTCTTATTTTCTATGGCGCCGTGTGAAGTAGGCTGTGTGCCACCTGCTCACAACCCACACAGTGAGCTGTGCTACTGAAGGCACAACCTGAATCTCAGGTGACGGAGCTTTGGTAATATAAATCTTTTAGAACAGGCAGTGAGCCTGCCTGATCTTTGCCCTGGAGGGAGACATTGTCTTTACCGGACAGTAAATAGACTTGCTCTTTGCTCCACAGGAGGTCACTATCTCCACCTCCCAAGCGTATTAGCTACACAAACATCCTTGAGAAGATGGGTCAAAGGCAATCAGGACCTCTGTTTATAATATGTGCAAACCCGTGAGAGACCCGTGCGGCATTGTCTCCCAACACTGAATAGCCATTTGCAGAAGTGATTCACATTCATTGGAAAAAAACATATTTTAGTTTACTTTTAAAGAACTGGAGTCACTTGGCAAGAGGATGTGTGCACCTGTTGGGCACAAGTCCTCAAGCCCCAGAATCAAGCCCCCTTTCACTGATTTTCTCATAATACTTGCTTTTTAGCACAGCAACCCCTGAAAACCTACCTTTACGAAATACGACGTCATCAAAAGGACAGTAGGGCTGCCTAAAGTTGATACTGTGAACTAGCTTGTCCGATGTCGTGGATCACTGTGTTTTCCTCAAAAATCTGAGACCTCCCATGGTGCCCCCCATTGGTTGCCTGAGCTCCCTGAGACTTGGTGCACAGTTTGGAGGCTGCAGCCCCCCAGCGATGGTGGAAGATGCCATCTACCCAAATGGCCTCAAGGAGCCAGCTATCCTCATAGCCCTAGACCAGGGGTCCTCAAACTTTTTGAACAGGAGGCCAGTTCACTGTCCCTCAGACCATTGGAGGGCTGGACTATGGCCCCCGGGATGAGTCAGCTGCTAAATAGGACAGGCGGCAGTGGCAAAAATACCCTGTGGGCCGGATAAATGTCCTAGGCGGGCCATAGTTTGAGGATGCCTGCCCTAGACTAATCAGATTGTTATATCAGAGAGAAAGAAATGTCTTTTCCTTTCAAAGTCTCTGAATTTGGAGCCTTTTTCTGACAGTAGTCTAGCCTTTATCCTAACACACTCAATCTCCTATATAATTTTGGCCATGATACTTGCTGCAATAAAAAGCAAGTATTATGCGAAAATCAGTGAAAGGCAGGGAATGCGGGTGGCTGTGCTCTGGGGCTTGATGACTTATACTAGAGGATTCGGTGACATACATTCTTACCTTGTAGGGGAAAAAAATGTTTCCTATATGGCCCTTTTGTCTCTCCAACCTCTATCAACAGTTCTCTGCTCTGGCACTGGGCCAACCATCCTTTCGAGATCTAAGTCTGATTCTGTGTTACTCGCCCCCCGCAGCTGTAGGTTCAACAGCTGTTGACCCTTAAGCCAGTTCTGAGCCCTTTCCCCATTCAGCAAGATGGGTCTGGAGGCAGCGCTGGCGTCTTCCTCCCAGGAGGAGCTGGTGTCCCTAGAGGTGGCATCCAGGCATGTAAGTGAAGAGATTTCTGCACTGCCACGGGCACGTCAACATTACTCACAGTAGGCACCATACGGAGACAACCAAGTGTCAGTGGTTGTTGGGAACCGTGATACATATATGTATACATGTGTCTACATAAACATGTATGTGTAGGATATTATTCAGCCGTTAAAAAGTAAGGAAATTTTGCCACTTGCAGTGGTAAAAAATATTTGTGAATCGTCTATCTGATAATGGGTCAAAAAATGA
>NW_003852525.1:5044340-5045594 GCF_000181295.1 Otolemur garnettii | reverse complement strand
CCCGAGGCTGTGGGGAGGGGGCGTGGGAGGTGTTAGTCCAAGGTAGAAAGTTTCAGTTACGCAAGATGAATAAGTTCTGGAGATCAAATTCGCAACAATGTGACGACAGGTCCAATATTGTACTGTGGACTTTAAATTTGCCCAGAGATCTCAAGTGTTCTCACAAAGAAAAGAAAAACGGTAACTGTGTGGGGTGGTGGACATGTGAATCAGCTTGATTATGATGAATATTTCACAATGTATATGTATATTGAACCATCAAGTTGGATGCCTTAAACATGCACAATTTATTTTGTTTTTTTGTTTGTTTTTGGCCGGGGCTGGGTTTGAACCCACCACCTCTGGTATACGGGGCTGGCACCCTATTCCTTGAGCCACAGGCACCACCCAATTAAACATGCACGATTTTTAATTGTCAGTTATACCTCAATAAAGCTGGGAATAAAATCGGGCGAAACCCCCACCACCGCACGCACACACACACACACACACACACACACACACAGTCTCATACAAAAGTGGTTGCTGAGCAGTCTTGGCAAGGATGTAGGAAATACTCATGCACTCTTATTAAGCATATAAATTGCTACAAATTTTCCAGGAAATACTTTGTTTACGTGCACAACATTTTTAATATGCACACCTTTGACAGCAATTAAACTTCTGAGAATTTAATCCCAGTGACTTTCTCTTTTTTCCCCTTCCTTCTTTTCTTTCTTTCTCTCATTCATTTTCACTTTCTGCCTTTCCTTCTGTTTTCGTTCCTTCTTTCTGTCTTTCCTTCTACCTTCTCTTTGTTTGTCTTGTCTCTCTCTTTCCTTCTTTCCGTCTTTCATTTATTTCATTTCATTTTTTGAGACAGAGTCTCACTTTGTTGCCCTGGGTAGGGTACCATGGCCGTATAGCTCACAGCAAACTCAAACTCTTCCCTTGCCTCAGCCTCCCCAGTAGCTGGGATTACAGACCCCAGCCACAACACCAGACTGTTTTTAGAGACAGGGGTCTCACTTGGGCTCAGGCTGATCTCAAACTCATGAGCTCAGGCAATCCACCCACCTTGGCCTCCCAGAGTGCTGAGATTACCGGCGTGTGCCACCGCACCAGCCTGGCTTTCTGTTTTTCCTTCCTTCTATCTCTCTAAGAGTTCAGAAGCATGTTTATTAAGATGTTTACCCTGGCTCGGCGCCTATAGCTCAACCGGCTAAGGTGCCAGCCACGTACACCTAAGGTGGCGGGTTCGAATCCCCAGCCCGG
>NW_003852525.1:5042882-5044168 GCF_000181295.1 Otolemur garnettii | reverse complement strand
AAAAAAAAAAAAGACGTTTACCCCTGCAGGATCTATAATAATGAAACACTGGAAATAATCTAAATGTCCATCCATAGGGGTTGATTAAAAAACATATACTACATCCATACACTGCAAATAGACCGCATGTCTCTAAATTCTCTGACATGGAGGACACAAAGATTGATAAGAGAATCACCTGCTAATGCTTCCCTAGTCACGGGGCTGGCCTTTCATGAAGTTGGTGGTTGCCTGGTAACATGTCAGACTCCGAGAAGCTCCCTGCCCACCTTTCTTGCGAACACCACTCCCGCTCACGCCTGACAGCTCCACACGGCCCTTCGATTGTTCTTTGCGGCCGTGCTCCACCACCCACACTGCAGTGCACTGCGGAGGCTGTGAGCAATGATCGCCAGCTGTAGGATAAAGGTACTGGATTCTCTCCTTTCCCAGGAGTTGAGAGGCAGCATGAGCATGGCAGCACCCAGCGTTTTAGCAGGAACCTGAAAGCTAATGTGTGCTGAGCACCTTCTGAGATTACAAGAACCGCACCTCAGGTCGGAGTGGGATTCCACAGCAAGCACCTAGGGCAAAAGTGGCTTAGGGTCAAGGTGAATCTGGACAATTTCTTAAATCATCCAGAAAATACCGTCTATGTGGAGTCATATAGAGGAATATATTCCTTCTTTTTTTTTTTTAGGTTAGTTAAGGGAAGCACTGGGAGTGGAGAAGGAACATATATGTTCTTTTATGCTAATATGTGTGTGTAAATGTAAAACATACTCCTTACATACATAATGAAAATTATATATAAAAAAGAGGTAGTCAGAGGTTTAATTTCATAGAAGAGGGAAAGTAGAAAAGTGGCCGAGAGCAGTGGCTCACGCCTATAATCCCAGCACTCTGGGAGGCCAAGGCAGGAGGATTGCCTGAGCTCACAGGTTCAAGACCAGCCTGAGCCAGAGTGAGACACTCCGGATAAAAATAGTCAGGTGTTGTGTTGGGTGCCTATAGTCCCAGCTACCCAGGAGGCTGAGGCAAGAGAATCACTTGGGCCCAGGAGTCTGAGGTTGCTGTGAGCTATGACCTCAGGGCACTCTACCCAGGGCGACAAAGTGACTCTATCTCAAAAAAAAAAAAAAACTAGAAAAAGAGCAAGTGTTGTTGAATTCACATAAGTTGATTGTGTTTATCAGGCGTCCTCAAACTACGGCTAGCGGGCCACATGCAGCCCACCGAGGACATTTATCCGGCCCACCAGGTATTTTTGCCGCTGCTGCCTGTCCTGCTTAGCAGCCAACTCATCC
>NW_003852525.1:5040172-5042116 GCF_000181295.1 Otolemur garnettii | reverse complement strand
AAATTACATGTAACAAATAACATCATGGTGTCATTTACAGGGAGATAGAGTGAAAAATAGCCTCTCCAGTAAACTCAAATTCACATATCACCTCAAATTGAGCATTGACAAAGTAAAACACTTTCAGTCATTCCTTTGATTTCAATATTTCTTATCACTTGCTTTCCATCCAAAATCAATCTGGGTGGACTTTAGGCTCAAATATAAATCTGAGAGACTGGGTTAGGGGCAGAAAGCATGCTGACCTTTGTCCCTGTGGAATAGGAGAGCTGAAATTTGGACTCTGAATAAATTTGGAATGTTATAAAAACTACCCTGTCCACAAATAATGACCGCAAGGAACTTTTCCCACTGGCTGAGGAAGTAGATTCCACAACTTGTTTTCTGTCTGAGACCCTGGGTGTTAAAAAAAAATATTACTCATGAGGAATCAAAGCCCAAAACTTGGGCTTTATGTGCTGGAGGAACCCTTAGCAAATAAGAGAACAAATTAATATAAAAACCATTCAGGACCACTGAAGCCCTCAGGGGTCTGGCAGAACCAAACAGAAAACTGCTGGATAGAGACACTTCCACCACCAGAACTTGTGGGAATTCAGTTCTCACGGAAGATGAGTTTACAACCAAAAATTCAAATCATACTATTTGATTTGGACCACTCTTCGGAAGAGTGGCCACAAGAAACAGGGGGATTATAATGTTTTTAATTGAGGTAAAATATATGTATGTAATTTATCATTTTAAAGAGTCCATTCACATTACGTTTTCCCCTTCATCTCCCCTCCCCTTTGCAGCTTCTGACAACTCCCAGCCTACTCTCTATCTTCACAAGATTCACTTTTTTAGATCCCACATGAGTGAAAACTTAACAAGGGACTCACAACTTTAGAATTGGAAACAGAAAAGCAGTCTGAAGGATGGCGAGAAATTGACCGTGTTATGTAAAATGTTATGTAACATTTCACAAAACCTCATGTAGGGACTAGTGTGCCAGTTCATGGGATTTCTCATCTGTTCACCTGTAGACACACCCGGAATTTTTCAAAGTGGGGAAAGAAATTACAGCCCAACCTTCGAAACAAGATCACAGCAGTCACGAACCTGGGTGGCTGGGGGTCAGGGGTTCCAGTTCCTTGAACCCACTTGACCTGGTTTGATTATTCTGCTGAGCTAGAAAGTTCAACCGAGGCGTGGTGGCGAGTGACAGCAAAAATGGCTGGAAATAAGACTGCAGCAGCCCAGGCAGAGTGTGTAGAAAGCGTAAGCAACCTACACAAGTTTCAGGGTAACAGAGAAATTTTATTTAGAAAGAACAAAGAGAAAGTTTAGAGCACTGCCAAAGAGAGTTGGGAGTGGGTTCCTCTCGTGAAGGAGAAAGGTGCACAAGAGGGAGACACGAAGGCCCGTGGGGTATCTCCTCTCCATTTGAAATTGGCTGCAAATCTCTCATTGGCTCCCCTGCCCCGCCCGGCAGTACTGCCCTTTTCTATTGGTCATTGATTGTCTCTTTTCATTGGTGGTTGGTTACCTAGGTAACTCCATACCCGTGTTTTCATAGGCCCTCCAGACTTCCTGGTTCAGCAAGGCGGGTTTTCTTCTGGCTCCTCGTTGAAGCCCATTTCTTAGTGGCCCTTCTCAGGTTAGGAGAATTCGACTCCTGAAAATTTGCAATGGGAATTAATCCACACGCAGGAATTCTCATGGAGTCAGAAGCATGAGGCTTGGCCGCTTGCTCCATCATACCTTGCTCCAAACAAACGTGAAGATTATCGTGAGAAAGGAGAGTCCCGAGGAGGCTGCAATGGGAGATTCTTTCCTTTGGGTTTCTGTATTGTAACAAAGGAGGGTGGAAAACGTATCTTTTAAATTCATAATTTGGTAAAACAAATCATGAACTGAAAAGAAAATCAAAGAGCATTTGAACTAATGGCTTTTTTTTTTTTT
>NW_003852525.1:5037869-5038826 GCF_000181295.1 Otolemur garnettii | reverse complement strand
TTTTTAAAATAAATTACAAATATGTCAACCCAAGTACTTATTAATACATGAGTGAAGGCCAAGCATGGTGGCTCACATCTGCAACCCCAGCACTCTGGGAGGCTGAGGCCGGAGGAGTCCTTGAGCTCAGGAGTTCAAGACCAGCCTGACCAAGAGCTAAACCCCATCTCGACTAAAAATAGAAAAAATTATCTGCCCTTGGGGTGGGTGCCTGTAGTCCCAGCTACTCAGGAGGCTGAAGCAGAACCACTTGAGCCCAGGGGTTTGAGGTCTCTGTGAGCTATGCTGATGTGATAGCACTCTAGCCTGGGCAACAGAGGGAGACTCTCTTTCCCAAAATTTTAAAAATAAAAATAAAAAGCATGAGTGGAGTAGTAAATTGTGGTATATGTATACCACGGAGTATTAAAAACAAAAGCAGTTGCCCGGCACCTGTGGCTCAAGTGGCTAAGGCGCCAGCCACATACACCTGAGCTGGTGGGTTCAAATCCAGCCGGGCCATCAAACAACTGTGACGGCTGCAACCAAAAAATAGCCGGGTGTTGTGGCAGGCACCTGTAGTCTCAGCTACTTGGGAGGCAGAGGCAGGAGAATCACTTGAACCCAGGAGTTGGAGGTTGCTGTGAGCTTGATGCCATGGCACTCTACCCAGGGGGATAGCTTGAGGCTCCGTCTCAAAAAAAAAAAAAAAAAGCTGCTCTCTTCTTAGTTGTTCAATGACAAAAACTTGAAAACCATGGGCTTGTGAGGCAAAGAAAATGGCCTTGGAAATGGCCCTGGATAATGGCTTAGCTGTGGCATTAGAAGGAAAAACCTGTTCTTCAGGCTGTGCACAAATCCCTACATTCACTCCCTCGTCATGAAGGTCATTCATGAGGCTTCCCTTCCTTTTTTTTATTTTTGAGACAGAGCCTCAAGCTGTCCCCCTGGGTAGAGTGCTGTGGCATCACAGCTCAC
>NW_003852525.1:5035889-5037849 GCF_000181295.1 Otolemur garnettii | reverse complement strand
CCTGTAGTCTCAGCTACTTGGGAGGCAGAGGCAGGAGAATCACTTGAACCCAGGAGCTGGAGGTTGCTGTGAGCTGTGATGTCACAGCCTCTACCCTGGGTGACAGCTTAAGGCTCTGTCTCAAAAAAAAAAAAAAGTGGTGAACTAATACCTTTTGGAAATCCTGGGCAGAGCTGGGAGACTCTTCCTCTAAGCAGAACAACCCAAGGAAGCAGAGACAGAGGAGTTGCCGGTCAGATCCGCCCATGTCCTGGGGTGGGGGTGCTGGTGCCGCCACCGCCACGATTAAGACTCCTGACCTTGACAGCAATAAGGAAGAGCGGCCGATACAGCTGACCGATCTGAAGGTGGAGTTGTCCCAGCTTCACGGAGCGAAAGTGACCAGGACGTGGGGTCCAGACTCTCCAAGAGCCATCGCCCGTGTTCTCACCGTCATCAACCAGACTCAACAGAAAAGCTTGGGAAGGGCAACCAGGGCAAGAAGTACCAGCCCCGGGATTTGCAGTCGGAGGCAGCACGGGCCGCGGCCGCTGCCCAACCGCTCCGGGAGCGCGCGGGGAACCCGAGGGCCGCAGCGGCGGGGCAGGAACGGCCGCACCCAGCACGGGAGAGCGGCGGGCCCAGTCTCTGGGTGTGAAAAAAAAACCCACCCGCAAAACTGGAACACACACACGCTCACAATTCAACTGGGATTAGAATGATCAACGTCCACGCGCATATTTGCTAGTAAACTCAGGGGAAAGCAGGCAGGGGGAGGCGCGGGAGGGAGGGGGGACTTCACACTTGGGAGGTGCAAGGGCCACTATCCCGTGAAGGGCACGCTTAGAGCTTCGATTCAAACTGCACAAAAGCAATCCGTGTAATCAAAAGCTTTGTACCCAGTAATATTGAGAAATTTTTTTCTTTAGTATTATTTTTTTTATTCTAAACATTTTAAGACAAAAAGCACAGATACAAATTATCCAGTTGCATTTCCGCAGTGGAGCAGCCACCAGGCAGCTGCGGAGTCCCAGCCACGCTCCTCCTTGTGCCCTATACCCCAGTGTGAGAGCCCTGGCTCCCCCCTGCCCACCCCACCCCCGCCCCCCAGCCGGGCTTCTGTGGAGCTGTGGCTTTGGCCTTGAAGTAGAAGGGACTGTTAGAAGGGAAAGTCTGGGGTCAGGGGTCAGGAGCTAACCTCCAGGGTTTGGCCTTCAGTGTTAATGTGGGGATGGCTTCTCTGCAAAGACCCATGTTTCACTTGCTGTGAGCCTGTTAAGGGCTGAACCCAAGTGCTTTCTCCCTCGCAGCCTAATTATTATTTATTTGGGGCTCCAGCTTCCTGCCCTGGCAGTTTCTGTTAGACCAGTTTCTTTAAAAAGTCGCCGTGAACAAATACCAGAGAAAAGCAAGATATTAAAACTCTGGGTCTTAAAAAAAGAAGTGTTGTTTTTACATAACTCGAATTTTAGTTCCCACCCAGGGTTTAAACAAAGTGCTCTTCAGAATAGAGGGTGCCTGTTGGCTGAGAAAGGGTTTTGCAGCGGGAGGAGTTGGAGACTGGTATTGTAGGCATTTGATAGTGACTGCCCTGGGCTTCAAGGAAAGAAAATACAGGAGGATTGTACCTTGGGTTATGTCCTACCTACGTTCCTGAAAAGTTATATGAAAACATTTTGAATGATTCCAAAGTGCCACAGGTGAGCTGAAGGACTCTTACCAGAACATTTTTTAAAGTGAGGCCCCTGCAGGGCTGGGACTAAGGTGAGCCAAGTAAGGGGAGGCCCAAACATTCCATAATTAGGACAAACAATCTTTTAATGCAATATTCTAACAAAATGAATTCAAAAAATCCACTTGAGCAAATTATCAGCTTTTTTAGGATAGATGTTTTTTGGCCTCTCCCTCATTCTCTTTGGAGGTTTCAAGTACCTGCAATTGCTTTAAGTGGGGTAAGGCCCCTTCTTCTCTGAGTGAGCGA
>NW_003852525.1:5031891-5035650 GCF_000181295.1 Otolemur garnettii | reverse complement strand
TAAACACTGTAATGGCAGCTGGTATGTTCAATGACTGTGTGGGGTTATTTTTTTTTTTGCAGTTTTTGGCCGGGGCTGGGTTTGAACCCGCCACCTCCGGTACATGGGGCCAGCTCCCTACTCCTTTGAGCCACAGGTGCCACAGACTCTGTGAGGTTTTTTAATGGTATGTTCTTAATATCTCTATTAGACTTTCCTGTTTTATTTTTTTATTTTCCTGGTTTAATTTTAAAACCTCTATGAGAGAATGAGGAAATAGAAATAGATCTTTTACTTCTTTTTTTTTTGAGACAGAGCCTTAACTATTCCCCTGGATAGAGTGCTGTGACATCACAGCTCACAGCAACCTCCAACTCCTGGGCTCAAGCAAGTCTCCTGCCTCAGCCTCCCAAGTAGCTGGGACCACGGCCCCCTGCCACAACACCCAGCTATTTTTTGGTTGCAGCCATCATTGTTGTTTGGCGGGCCCAGGCTGGATTTGAACCCGCCACCTTAGGTGTATGTGGCTGGTGCCTTAGCCACCTGAGCCACAGGCGCTGAGCCAGATCTTTTACTTCTTGGTGATCCTGAGAAAGCAGCAGGCAGGTACGGAAGAACTCCTCCATTGAAGATAAGAACAAATTTTATACTGAGCAAAAGAGAAAAAGACTCTAACTGAGAACAATACCCTGGTTTCTAACATCTGTAGCCAGAACTATGTAGCTGATCCTGAATTGAAGAAAAAAAAAGGTACAAAAGAGTTTGGAAAAGAACTGTTCTCGGGAACTCAGCACTTCAGCCCTTGAGGCACCTGAGTTCTCCCTGGCAATTCCAAGTTCCTTCCTCTCTGTTGCTATGTGTGTCTGTTTTAATTGCTCTTTCCCTGCAACACCAAGAGTTCCATACAAAGTTGATGGCAGCCCTCACCGACATATGGACTAGATGACTGTGACAGGGTTGGCAGCATCCTGGTTACCACGAGAAACAGAAGAGAGTTGTTTTCAGCAAACCTGAATGCAGCACCGCTGTGTAAAGAGGCAGGGAGGATCCAGGAGGTGGGGGGCAGGATCCAGGAGGGGGGGGGCGGGGGGGGCAGAAAAGAAAGTGGGAGGTGAAACCCACTTTGTCCATCTGTGAGGCCCGGGCTGACCTGTCAGGGAATACCACTGCTACTTTCTTCATTGTTTCCTTATGCCCAGTGGGAAGGAAGTCCCCTCCCTGGGGAGACCTTGCTTCCCTGGAGGACCAACTACGTAATGATGAGCAAAAGGGTGGCCGCCAGGTGGCCGCCTGGGTATCTTCCGGTTGTGCCACCTGACCCACTTTCCTCCTTGCTCTGTGCTTCTGTAGGGTGACCTTTATAAACTCTCTCCACAAAGACCCCTGTGGAGTGCAGTAGCATCACAGCTCACAGCAACCTCCAACTCCTGGGCTCAGGCGATTTTCCTGCCTCAACCTCCTGAGTAGCTGGGACCACAGGTGCCCGCCACAATGCCCGGCTATTTTTTTGTTGCAGTTTGGCCAGGGCCAGGTTTGAACCCGCCACCCTCGGTATATGGGGCTGGCGCCCTACCCACTGAGCCATAGGCCCTGCCCGAAAAGAGAGATCCTGGGGTTTTAAGTCCCCTGGCTCTCTTCTCCTGGGCTTCAGGTTGGCTGCAGACTGTACTGGTCAGTTCTCTCAGCTGCTCTCTCTGAACTTTGTAACCACCCTCCCCTCATCCCTTTAGACCTGGAGTGATATTCTAGCCCTGGGGCGCCTCCATATCCCTTAGTGGTTTCCCTCAATCCCATTCACCCCTTCGCAAGTGACCGTCCACTAATATTAACCCCTCCTCCACTGCTGTTGATACGTGTGGCCTCGGTCTCCTGCCAGGACTCTGACTGGTGGAGGTCAAAAGTGCCTGTCACAACTGGGCCAGAGTCAGGCCTCTTGGCTCTGGTAGTGGCCTTTCCACCTGGAGGGTAAAGCAGTCCTGCCCTGCTTTCCCTGGCTCTAGATCTGTGCACAGTCAAGGGCACCTGTGAACGAGCTGCAGGAAGTTTAAAAAGTGCATAATAAAAAATAAATAAATAAATAAATAATAGAAAGTGCATAATTCCCATTAGTATCATCGCAGCCTCTTTGATTTAAAATATTTATTCATGAATGAGAATCATTCATGAATGATCTCATTCCTGAGAACATCCAATCACTGGCTGCTGAGAGGGGAAACCCCTTGTCACCTTGAAAAAACGCAGCTTGAGCGATTGTTATGATTCAGCCTTCTGCTAGGTGCCGAAATACAGGGGCTCTGTACCTCAGCAGCTGAGAGGACGACAGGGGAAACCAGAGACCGGGGCTTTGCTGAGCACTGAGCTGTCATCTCCCTTTAATTTGCTGTCTCACAATTTTAGTGGCTCCCTGAAAATCCCCAAGACTTACACACCACATTTCCTGCTGATTGGGAAAGCTATTTTAATACAGGATCCCCCACTCAGAGCTGGACAGGGAGCCCCCATTTTCCTGGCCTGGGTCAACAGGACTTTTCCAGACCACATCCTTTGAACTCAAGCAGGGTCAGAGAAAAGCAGCCAGATCAGTATCTCATCTGGGTGGTCCCTCCTGGAATGGAAGGCACAGCTGCTGCCTCGCCTGGGACAGGGACTGTGAGGACCAAGTTCAATGCCAAATACATTCACTTGCTAATTGTTTTCTGCCTGGGGGGCTCTGGGTCCATTGGGACATGTTTCCAGACATGCACTTCCCCAGATCAAAAAAAGGGGGGGGTATGTTAGTGAAGAGGTCTCTGAACAGCAGAAAGCAGCCTCCGCTTACTATTCAGAGGAACCTTTGTAAAGAAGAGAGCAACTTCCAGAGGGAAGTAGTTAAAATTGACAAAACAAAGCACAGGGCCAGAGAAGATTAATGTAGGAATGAACTTATTCAAAGGCAGAGGGAACAAGAGGGCAGAGGGTGCCTGTGAAAGCACATTGAGTGAAAATAAGATGGAATCAGGCAGGCTAAGGTGGACATGATGGCGCAGAAAGATGACCCCCAATGGGGAGAAAGAGCACTCCAACGCTGTGTTTAAAAGAGGAAAGGCTTTATTTCAGATGGTGGAGCATCTGGCCACATTCCCCAGCTGGCTCAGTCCTCTTTTTTTTTTTTTTTTTGCAGTTTTTGGCTGGGGCCGGTTTTGAACCTGCCACCTCTGGTATATGGGGCCAGTGCCCCACTCCTTTGAACCACAGCGCCACCCCTCAGTTCTCTCCTTTTTATCCCCAGTCAAAAAGTTCTGGTCCCCGAGTACCTGTCTCATTGGTCAGTTTGAATTTCAAACCTGAGAAGCAGCTCCGGCTTTTACAGAACCTCAGGCTTTTATGGAAACAGAAGCAAGCGTCAGCCTCCAGGTCCCAGGAAGTTACGTTTCTACAAATTCCTTCGAGCTGAGTCACCTTGAGGAGGCCCTTGCAGGTGTATCCTTTGGGGTCTCCTTGCTAAGACCTCTCTGCTCTTAGACATGACTTTTTCCAGGCGTTCTCTCTCAATGACACAGCTGGTCTGTGTGGGTTGGCGTAGGTCCTGTCTGACCTTCACTGTCTCTCATTCTTACAGTTTTGTAAATTTAGCTCCCACCCTAAAGATATCTATCTTGAGTAGTTTAGGTGGATCGATTTTAGGAGATTAACTTCTGAAGGGGAATATTGTAATGTGCTAAGGGTTAATGTGATCTTTGCTTTGAACTATGCAAATTAAGAAAGAATGCCTCATGGGAGAAAGGTAGTTTGGGGGTATAC
>NW_003852525.1:5029574-5031426 GCF_000181295.1 Otolemur garnettii | reverse complement strand
AAAAAAAAAAAAAAGTGGCCAGTTTCATACTCCATGCCTTAGGACAAGGTGCAAATTTCCTTAAGCAGACCTACTAAATTGTTAAATAAGCCCAGGCGAATGATAATACGAAGTCTTTTATTAGTACCAAGAAAGGTATTTTGAATACATGGTCAATATTTTCTAAAAATAGGTGAATTCTAGAAGCAGCAGTGCTAAGTATATATATATCTCGCAAGGATGATATGAATGTTGCAAATTTAAAATGTGGGCATTTTGTGGAATTAGCATTCTATTTGCTGAAATGTTGTTTATTTTCATATGTGAATAATAACCTGAAGACATTGGTTCTGGGGGGCTGCATGGTGGGGGTCATTTGAAACACGTTCCTCAAAGCCTGGATCTAGGGGACCAAGAAATTTAAGACCTTCTTTTGTTTTTCAGCCCAGGGTGGGGTTCATAAATGCAGAGAGCTATTAATTGTAGAGATGACGGAAAAATGGTGCAAAAGAAAACAAGAATCCCCCGTGTCCCACTGACTTCAAAGAACCTTATAGACAGACATAGCTTCATTCATCTAAGAAAACAGTTCTGCTAATTATATTATGCATATTATAGGTAATTATATTGTTACATGTAATAAACTAATTTCTTAGCTGCCTGGTTTATGGAAAGAGAGTTCAGGCCTTGGGAGAAGAATTGTGCCAAAGTGGAGAAACCAGAAAGAGACTCTTAGATCTTGTAGCTCTTTGGCTTAGTTATACCCTTCTTGTAACTTGAGACTCATTTTCCTACTGGTCTAACTAGTTCAGCCATTGTGAGCTCCATCGTGGAAACAGGACTCTTTTTTGTCTCCCCTGGTTCCCATGTCATGACTCACTCTGATTCTCTTTCTATCTTGCTGGTCTTCTAATCTCGCAGCTATTGGTCCCTGCTTGGTCCTTTTTTGCTCTCCTGAGCAAAGTTCCCCTGGGTAGATTTTTCTCTTCTGTGTCTTCACCCACTGATCACATGCAGATGAGTTTCAGCTCTTCATCTCCAAGAACTCCAAACCTACATTTCCAGCTGCCTACTGGGTGTTTCCAAATAGATGTTCCCTAAGTCCATACCTTGAGTTCAGCATGTTGAAGGATGAGCTTCTCATCTTCCTCTGAAGATCTGTTCTCCATCTTTCCCCTACCTCAATGGCATGGCACCCATCTACACAAACGTTCAGACTAGAAAACTGAGAATCGGCCAAAATTCCTTTCTCTCCCTCAGACCTTATATTTGGGCAATCAGATCCCAGCCATCAGTCCTGGAAATCCTTCTCAGATCTACATTTGCTTTTCTATTCTTACTAGTGTTAGCATATTTTATTCAAGTTTAATCACTTCTCTAGTGGAAAAAACACCAGCTTCCCTTACTGGTCTCCCAGACTTAAGACATAGCTCCTGGCCACCCACCCACCCACCACAATGCCCCTCACAAGAATGTACGGCCTAGATGTCAGTATTGAAAAGCAACTTGATGGTGAAGAAAGGAGAGACAAGAGCTTAACTGAATAAGAAAGCCCTGCTGGGGCTCAGTGCCTGTAGCTCAATGGCTAGGGCACCAGATACATACACCAGAGCTGGTGGGTTCAAATCCAGCCTGGGCCCGCCAAACAACAATGACAACTACAATCAAAAAATAGCTGGGTGTTGTGGCGGGCACCTGTAGTCCCAGCTACTTGGGAGGCGGAGACAGGTGAATCGCTTAAACCCAAGAGTTGGAGGTTGCTGTGAGCTGTGATGCCACAGCACTCTATCCAGGGTGACAGCTTGAGGCGCTGTCTCAAAATAAATAAATAAAATAAAATTTAAAAATTAGGCTCGGCGCCTATGGCTCAACC
>NW_003852525.1:5027085-5028396 GCF_000181295.1 Otolemur garnettii | reverse complement strand
AGGAGACTTGCTTGAGCCCAGGAGTTGGAGGTTGCTGTGAGCTGTAGTGCCACGGCACTCTACCCAGGGGGACAGCTTGAGGCTCTGTCTCAAAAAAAAAAAAAAAGAGAAGGGCTCTGTGCAAACTGTGGGTGCAAATGTGTTCTGTAACAGGTGTTTCTCAAGCTCAACTCTCTGCACCTTATGTCCAAGAGAAAAGGGGGAAAAGGAGGCCTGGGGAGACAAAGAACCAGTGTAAGAGTTATGGTCACTAATTGTAGGAAACTCTGCAGTGGAATATGTGGGAAAAAAATTCATCTTGCATGGACTGACTTGGGAAAACACAGCTCTCCTAACCTCACATCTTCCCATCCTGCTGGGTCTGACTTCCCCCTGGGAGCTCCGGAATGCCCAGAAGTGAGCAGACCCTGCTCTGTGGATGACTAAGAGGCGAATTCTCTGTTCCTACGACTGGTCCCTGAGGATGGGAGCGCCAATCCTGGGCTGTCCTGCAGGAAAGATGTGGGCTGCTGACCAGCCCTTCTGTCTGAGACCAAACACCGAGTTTCCTTTCCAGAGTCCCGGTCCTGGGGCTCGGGCCCCACCCAGCTGCAGGGCCTTGATCTGTCTTTACACAGCTGTCCCTTTCCATGTCCCTTTTGGGACTTCCTGTTTCCCTTCTGTGTTCCATGGGGGAGATTGCTGGCTGCCTTTTCCCTCTACGCAGAGATAATTCTGCTTACAGAACAAAAATAAACACTATGTAATGTCTCCATGTTGCAGAAGAGGTTTTTGACTGAAGAGCCTGTGCTAGGAAGCCTATGGGAGGATGTGGAAGGCTGTCACTTCTGTGACCCCTAATGAACCACACCTCCCCTTGTGGTCCCGTCCCCCTGAACATCAGTGGCTCTGTGACCCCTTTAACCAGTGGAATGAGGCAAAAGTGTCCCTGTGTCAGTATGGAGCCTATGAGGTCTTGCTTGGGGGCTCCCCCAGGGGACAATGACTTCCCTGAGACCACACTGAAGCCCACTGAGTCTGCAGTGATTTGTTATAAAACGGTAGAGAGCCAAAACATAGCGCTGGCGTACTGCTTTATATTTAGGGCCTGGGGATGGAAAGATTTAGGGAGGGGGTAGTATTTCTTCACACAGGGAAGGAAAGTGGTTGATTGTCAGACATCGTCCAACCACACTTAGGGAATGCACGAACATCCTATAACACTACCAACTTCCCTGCACAGACTTTCTCCTCCTCCTTCTCTCCCCCACCTCCTCCTCCTCCTTCTTCCCCTCCTCCTCTTCCCCCTCCTCTTCCCCCTCCTCCTCCTCC
>NW_003852525.1:5021406-5022360 GCF_000181295.1 Otolemur garnettii | reverse complement strand
GAAGGATCCCTTGAGCCCAGGAGTTCCAGGACTTGGAGTAGAGTGCAGTGACAGCTATATAAATCATACCACTGCACTCTCGCTCCAGCCTGGGCAACAGAGAGAGAGCCTGTCTCACAAACTAAATAAATAAATAAAAGTATAAAGTCTTTGTACACTGTACAGGTAAGCAAATATTGAATCTTACATGCATTGCCTTAAGTGATACATAGGGCAGAAGCTGCAGCCACAATGACAGACTGTGACCAGAGGGGGATTGTGGGGCAGATGAGATAGAGAAGAAAGATGGGAGGCTTCCTCCTAACTTGCCACCAGCAGAGAGGCACCCCAGCTCTTTATCAACCACTGCATGGAAGCCCGGGGAGCTCTGGGCAGCTAAGCTCCAACCCTCTCCTGGCAGCTTTTCAATCCCCAGATGTTCCCATCACAATCAAAGAGCGTTTCCCTAACCCCCATCCAGGGGGCAAAATGGTTTCTGCCTTTATTCTCCGTAGACGTGGTGCCTTCAAGGAATCAAAGCACAAGTTCTCACAAGCAGCTTACAAGTGCAACGTGACTCTCCCAAGGTCAGTGACCATGAATTGGACACACTGCTGCCCAAGCTGCCAGCAGCCGTTCCCAGGGAGCCACTGCCCTCTTGTGTCTCAACGCTGGTCAGGAGTTAGTCCGTGATGGGGAGGCGCTTTTGGCAATTGTAAAAGATTATTGGTAGGCTATTTCTGGCTTCTGGATTTGTTGGTGCAAATAAAATTTCCTTCATCTCCTACCTTTTAAAATCATAATCTTTCTTCCTCCTGATTCCTCCCCATCCTGATTTTTTTTTTTTTTTGAGACGGAGCCTCAAGCTGTCCCCCTGGGTAGAGTGCCATGGCATCATGCTCACAGCAACCTCCAACTACTCTGTAGCAAATGCTCCTTTTGAGAGATGTTTCTGCCTGGCTTAGACTTGTTGCA
>NW_003852525.1:5019100-5020395 GCF_000181295.1 Otolemur garnettii | reverse complement strand
CCTCCCAAGCAGCTGGGACTACGGGTGCCCGCCACAACGTCCGGCTATTTTTTGGTCGCAGCCATCATTGTTGTGTGGTGGGCCCGGGCTGGACTCGAACCCTCTGGCCCAGGTGTATGTGGCTAGCGCTCTAGCCACTTGAGTAAATACTTTCTTATTTTCCAAACAGAAAAAATAAAACTCCCTGCTCTAAAAATGGAACGTGGGAATGAGATAATTTGGCAGTTTATAGTCAGCCATGATCACACCACTGCACTCTAGCCGGGACAACAGAGTAAGACGCTGTCTCCAAAATAAAAGGAAAATTGTAAATGATTCTTTGGCTTTACCAGTTTGGGCTAAGATCATGTACAGAACATGGGCCCGGTCAGTCACACTTGCTGGGACAATTAGCCCTGTGCTGCCACGCCCTCGTGGCGCCTGACACACGTGCTTACCTGCTGTTTCTTCTGAGACCATTTTCCAGTGCTCAGTCATCTAGAATGAAGGTCTGCACCAGAAGCCCCCTGCCCAGCGTGGCTCCAGCCAACATCCTGCTGCGCCCTGAGAACATCGCCTTGGCCAACACGGAAAGGCACAGCTCGCTCCATCACCCCGCCAGCTCCCCACCCCACTGCCTTCCCCCTTATCCTTAAACCGTCCCCGAAACCCTCATCCAGGGCTTTTCCACACAGCCCTTCCCTGCGTAAAAGCTTTTTGCCAATAGAGTCTGCTGGACTTAAAATGTACATATAGGCATGTTTGTTGAGCAGAGAGCAATTCATCACACTGGGACGTTGTAGTACAGGACTATGTGTCCTAACAATATATAATTGCCCAAGAACATGGGGGAAGAATTAACGTAAATACTGCCCTGTCAAAAGTGACTCCACATCTTATCTACCCAAATCACCTGTGCCATGTAAGGCTGCTGAGTGATGAAGCAATTAAGAATGTTCCACCCTTGGGCGGCACCTGTGGCTCAAGGAGTAGGGTGCCAGCCCCATATACCAGGGGTACTGGGTTCAAATCTGACCTCTGCCAAAAACTGAAAAAAAAAGTTCCACCCTGGGCTCAGTGCCTGTGGCTCAGTGGGCGCCAGCCATATGCTCTGGGGCTGACAGGTGCCAACCCAGCCCGGGCCAGCTAAACAATAACAAAACAAATAACTGCACATTGTGGTGGGTACCTGTAGTCCCAGCTACTTGGGAGGTTGAGGCAAGAGAACCACTTAAGCCCAAGAGTTTGAGGTTGCTGTGAGCTGTGGTGCCACAGCACTCTACTGAGGGTGACATAGTAAGACTCTGTTTAAAAAA
>NW_003852525.1:5017473-5018757 GCF_000181295.1 Otolemur garnettii | reverse complement strand
TAGTCCTAGCTACTCAGCTGAGGCAGGAGGATCTCTTGAACCCAAGAGTCTGGGGTTGCTGTGAGCTAGGCTGACGCCACGGCACTCTAGCCAGGGCAACAGAGTAAGTTTCTGTCTCCAACTAAATAAGTTCATTAAATAAAGGCACTTGAGAAACAGCAGGTGCAAGAAGATCTCTCTGTTTCTTAAAGAAGAGATGAAATTCCCAAGTGAAAGATGTCCTCCCTATACCAGAAGGAAAGCAACATTCTTACCATCAAGGACAGGAAGTTGAGGCCAAGAGAGATCTACAAAGAAACCTTGTTAGACTAATCCAATTAACCCCTGTACCCCAAACCCCTGAGCCTTGTCCCATTTTCACATTTGCTACTTTGTCTCATTCAGTATATAAGTGTTCAACTGTGTCTCTGGGTCTTCATTTCTTTATGAAAACTCACATGCCACATAAAATCCGTATTCAATGAATCCAATACGCGTTTCCCCTATTGCTCTTACATCCATTTAATTCTCAAGCCCAGCGGAAAAACCTTACAAGAGTGGACGTGGCTAGATGCAGTGGCTCACACCTGTAATCCCAGGACTCTGGGAGGTCAAGGCGGGGGAATTGCTTGAGCTCAGGAGTTCAAGACCAGCCTGAGCAAGAGGGAGATCACCCACCCCCCATCTCTACTAAAAATAGAAAAATAGCTGCGTGTGCCCCCGGGGTACCAACAGTCCCAGCTATTCAAGAGGGTGAGGCAACAGGATTAGTCAAACCCAAGAGTTTGAGGTTGCTGTGAGCTATGATGCCACCGTACTCTACCCAGGTGACAGAGTGAGACTCTATCTCAAAAAGAATAATAATAATAAAAAGAATAGAGGTAAAATTTTGCCTCCCCTGCCGTGATAGTGGCACTTTCAACAGTTAACAGTAGTAAGTGAATTTAATGCTGATTTTTTCCAACCAAAGAAAGTGGTGCACAAGTGGTGGGCAATAAGCTTAACTCAAAGGACAAAAAAGCCAAGAAACAAGCATTCGGGTTATTTTTTTTTAAATCATTTTTCACTACACATAGCTTTCTGCCACATCTCCTCTCAGAAAAGGTGAGTTGGAAAATCTCATGCAAAGACGCATAGGAAACAAGAAAAGGGGGAGGTGAAATGTATCTAGCAGGCCGAGGAAGGTGGTTTTGTCAGCGTCCTTTCTGCAAATGATCCGTCAGCAGGGTTCATTCCGGATGATTTTAATATCGTGACCATCTTCCCTGCAAATTGAACAGCCAAACACAATCACGACCTACCATA
>NW_003852525.1:5015951-5016514 GCF_000181295.1 Otolemur garnettii | reverse complement strand
ACCACTGTGCTACAGGCTCCGAGCCTTACGTCACATTTAATTCTTACATCTGAAGAGTCATCTAAGCAATCAAAATTCAAGAAAACAAAACTTAGCTAGTGCGCAGCTATAAAATCGTATTTACCTGATTTTCATGCACAGAGTGCATTCGTTGGGATAAGTGGACATGTCACTGCCACACACTGGGTTAAAGTCCCGAGGACACCCTGGTAATTTATACTGAGCACAGTTTGGCTGGAAAAGACAAAGAAAGAGAGAAATTAGAGAACAGCTGAGACGTACTTATTATGAAATAGCTAAAGGGGGAAACTGCCCAAATCTCCTTTGATTTCCTAGGCATCCCACCAAAACATCTCCATTTTCCATAAAAAATGATTTTTCTAACACAAAAATCGGATGCAATGTTGATGCAGTGGTTCCATACACACTGTGTTAAAAAAAAAAAAAATTCTCATTTTCTAAAAGAAAGTTAAACCCAAGAAAACTGGGTCAGCTGACCAAAATGTATTATTAGGTACCCAGACGGTGCTGAAGATTGCGTAGCCAGTAACAACAGACATCGT
>NW_003852525.1:5012706-5015768 GCF_000181295.1 Otolemur garnettii | reverse complement strand
GTGCATGGCCTGTAGGTGTCTAAGCATTTGCTGGCCTGGCGGTGAGGATGGTGTAGTGCAGGCTAAAGTGAGGCACACAAGTAAGTACACACGCATATCTGCTTTGGACAAAGCGAACAGGGTGGGAAGACTTTCTCAAAGAGGTCTGCTCAGAGCTGAATGTTCAAAGTGACTTAACCCACTGAGGTCCTCATACGTCAAATAACATCTACCTGTCTGACCAAGTCATTGTGAGACTGGACCTAGAGACAATGGCCAGACCACGTATAAAACAAATCTCTGACCGACAACCAGCAGCAACTTGCCCATGAAACCAAGCCGTGATTTAGAATGACCAGCCCAGGAAGTCAACCTGCTATAAGAAATACTCACAGGAAGTCAGGCTCCTATCTCTAAGACCAGTCCAAGAAGCCAAATAATGGACCCTTTAACAATCAGCCCCACGTGACCAGGACTTGATGAATAACTGAGAGTGTCCCTAATTTTGTTTTCAACTCCAACTTAGAACCAACCAGAAAAAGCCAAATATGTACCCACCTGGGAACCAATCAGCCCACCTGCCACTCCCCGGGGCCACATCCTCCATTCAGGATACACTTGAAGCCTTCCCTTTATTCCATTATAAATCTTTCCCACTCCTCGGTCTCTGAGTCACTACCAAAATGCAAGTGATGGTATTGATTCCTTTGCCATAGAAAGCTCTCTAAACAGCCTTTGCTTGTTCTCTTTTTTTTTTTTTTTTTGCAGTTTTTGGCAGGGGCTGGGTTTGAACCCACCACCTCTGGCATATGGGGCGGGTGCCCTACTCCTTTGAGCCACAGGCACCACCCAGCCTTTGCTTGCTCTCATTTGCTTGGTCTTTATTTACATTCACAGAATTTAGAATAATTTGCCAAACTATGGCAACAACCTAAATGCCCACCAATCCAGGGATGGATTAACAAGCTGTGGTATATGTATGCCAAGGAATACTATACAGCCATGAAAAGGATGGAGACTTTACATCTTTTGTATTAACCTGAATGGAGTTGAAACACATTATTCTCCGTAAAGCATCACAAGAATGGAGAAGAATCCACTGTACTCAATTCTGATAGGAGGACAATTGATGACCGAATACAGTGTGGGGGGTGGGGCAAGGGGGGAGCAAAGAGAGGAAAGGAGGGAGGGGGTGGGGTGGGATCACACTGTGTGACACACCTCTTGGAGGTAGGACATAATTACGAGAGACTTGATCTAACATATACAATCAGTGTAACCTGGTTCTCTGTACCCTCAGTGAATCCCCAACAATAAATAATAATAATAATAATTTGATAAGGTACGTAAATGTCTGGTACAGGTCATGACTATTAAGCCATTGACCTTTTGAATCATTAAAATAAATATAAAAACAAACAAAGCCCCGAGACCTAAAAAACTGAGTGATTAGCTCAGTGCCTGAGGCTCAAGTGGCTAAGGCACCAACCACATACACCTGAGGTGGCAGGTTCGAATCCAGCCTGGGCCTGCCAAATAGCAATGACGGCTGCAACCAAAAATAGCCAGGTGTTGTGGCTGGTGTTGTGGCAGGCGCCTGTGGTCCCAGCTACTTCGGAGGCAGAGGCAGGAGACTCCCTTGAGCCCAGGAGTTGGAGATTGCTGTGAGCTGTGATGCCATGGCACTCTACCCAGGGCCACAGCTTGAGGCTCTGTCTCAAAAAAAAAAAAAACTGAGTGATTTTGGGTGGCTCCTGTGGCTCAGTGAGTAGGGCATCGGCCCCATAAACCAAGGGTGGTGGTTCAAACAGTGCCCCAGCCAAACTGCAACAATAAAAAAACAGCCAGACATTGTGGTGAGCACCTGTAGTCCCAGCTACCCTGGAGGCTGAGGCAAGAGAATCACCTAAGCCCAAGAGCTGGAGGTTGCTGTGAGCTGTGACTCCATAGCACTCTACTGAGGGCGACAAAGTGAGACTCTGTCTCGGAAAAAAAAAAAAAGGAGCGATTTTTAACTCAAAAGCACACTTTTGTCTATGCCAAAAGGCCTAAGAACCTGGTTTTTAAGGCAATCAAGACTTTCAAAAGTGGCAGGTCAGATCTGAACATCGGCCCCCACCCTACGGGTTTGGGTCTTCCCTGTCTTAGCAGAGACGATCCAAGTGGCTTCCCACGTACCGTTCTGTATCCTGAGGCATCTTCCCAGTCCGAGTCCAAAGAGGCTGCAGGGAAGAAGCACATCTTACAGTGTGTGATTAAGGAGAATTACGGTTCATAAGCGGTTTTTACGTCCATCTGGGGATTTATCCTGGCCACACACACCTTCACTCTTCTCTCAGGCTCGGCTTCTTTCAACCGCCTCCCCTCTGGCCCCATAAAAAGGGTCCACTCCCCACTTTCTGGCAACTCTCCTAACAGACCCACAGAAAGAACACTGGGTTCTGCTCCCACTCAGGTGGGTTGAGAAGGGATTTTGAAACTAAGGGAATAAAGGTTTCAGAAGTCATTCTTAAAAGTTAGCGACAATTTTTCCCTCTGAGGTTCCGGGTAATAAAGACAAAACTTAATATTAGGTGTTAAGCAGATTTGAAGGCAGCTTTCTCTTGAACGTTCACCAGTCCTAGTTCCTATACGTCCCCTGTGAGGTTCAGTAGGGCGGCCCGGTACGTAAAATCCCAACTCCTGATCTTGGGCACCAGAAAATCTACTCTCAAAGAAAAACAGCAGACAGCAGGATGTCACTAAAAGGAGCTGGCGGTGAAGCTAAATAAGGACTAAAGCGGGTCGCCGGCCCCGCAAGGCCCCCGCCCTGCTCTGCCCGCCCGGGTTGGGCACCGCAGGTGGCCCAGGTAACCGCCAGTAACGGGTTCACGGCGACAGGCCCGGGCAGGGGCGCACCCCCTCTGCGTGGCTCGCTCGCGGGTCTTCGCCCACCAGGCCCACTTGTTGAGCGAGTTACCTACGAAGACCTCCGTTAGGAGCAGCAGCACCAAGCGCAGCGCCGCGACCGCCATCCTCGCCCCGCGGCCGGCCGTGGGGACTGAGCGCTCCTGCGCCCGCACCTCTCGACTCGCAGCGGGCAC
>NW_003852525.1:5010875-5012366 GCF_000181295.1 Otolemur garnettii | reverse complement strand
GAGTCTGGGGAACCCTTGCGGAGGCTCCCCTCGAGGGCTCCGTCCATCTCTCCCAGGCAGTGTTTTGGCACTTAAGGTACAGCCTAGACCTTGACAAAGAAGGTCCCCGCTCTCACGGAACTTTAGTTCTTCTAATATATATTTTTAGAGTTTTTAAATTGACTCATAATAATGGCTCGTATTTATGGGGTACGGTGTGATGTTTCAATGCGTACCATGTGTAGTGATCCAACCAGGATACTTAGCACAGGCACCCCCTCCACCATTTGTCATTGGTTGGTGCTGGGAACGTTCAAAATTCTCTCGTCAAGCTTTCTGAGAATGCGTGATAAGTTTTTGCTAATTTCAGTCTCCCTGCAGTGCTGTGCAACGCTAGGCCTTGCTCCTGCCTGTCCGAGTGTGACTCTGTGGACTTGAACCAGCCTTTCCCCACTCACCGCTCATGTACTCACTACTTCTGAGTAAGAACAGGCAGTATTCCTCCTTCTGTTCCTGGCTTATTTTACTGAACAGAATGTCCTCTAGGCTTATCCATGTGCCAGGAACTGCAGGATTCCAGGCATAAGGAAAGCAAATGCCACTTCGGTCAAAGAAGGCCCTGTGGCTGGAGGCCGGGGTGAAGGAGGTGGCTAGGGCACCTAGGTGGTCACAAGCCAGGATCATGTGTGGTCCTGTAGGCCATGATAAGGGATGCGGATTTTTTCTGGTTGCAGTGAAGGCCAGCAGGGGATTTTAAGCAAACAAATGCTCTGATCTGCTTAACGTTTTGATAGATTGCATGAAGAATGAGCAGTAGCTTGGAAAGAGTGGAGGAAGGGAGAGGAATTAGGTGGGTTTTTGAAGCAATCCACGCGAGAGATGTGGGGGACCGGTGAGAAGTGGGCAGACTCAGGATTTACCCACAGGTAGACCCAAAGAAGGGGGCGGTGAAGAATCAAGGATGCTTCTTGGGAGTTTTGTCCAAATGAGTTATAGTATCATTTCTGTGATGAAAAACATTTGGAGAGGATGCCTAGTAGACATCCCAGTGGGCGTGGGGTGAAGGCGGATGGAATTACAAATATGGAAGTCTTCAGCACATCAAAGGCATTAAATGGCATGGGACTCCATGCACAGGGACAGATGGAGAGATGGAGAAGTCTGTGAAGGAGGGAAAAAAAAAACAAGTGAGAGAGTCGGGAACCTTTGAGAAGAAAGCATCACGGTCATGTCAACTGCTGCAGTGAGCCTGAGAGCTCAGAAGACTGAGCCCGATGATGGGCCTGGGTGGGACCCAGTCGCTCTGGACTTCATGAGAATTACAGCAGAGCCCACATGGCAGGATTGAGGGAATGAGGTAGAAAAGTGGGGCTCGGCACCTATAGCTCAACAGGCTAAGGCGCCAGCCACGTACACCTAAGGTGGCGGGTTCGAATCCCCAGCCCGGACCCACCAAAACAACAATGACGGCTGCAACCAAAAAATAGCCGGGCGTTGTGGCGGGCGCCTGTG
>NW_003852525.1:5003105-5008296 GCF_000181295.1 Otolemur garnettii | reverse complement strand
TTGTTGTTTTGGCGGGTCCGGGCTGGGGATTCGAACCCGCCACCTTAGGTGTACGTGGCTGGCGCCTTAGCCGGTTGAGCTATAGGCGCTGAGCCAAGTATTACCTGTTCTTGTTCCTGTTTACTGATAAGGAAGCCTAAAGAATTTAAGAAACAGTTCCAAATTCCAGTGGGTAGCAAGTGGGAGTATCAGGATTCGAACTCAGGGCCGGGAGGAGGTACTCACAGCATGAAACGGTGTGTGTCCGGCATTTACCTGAGCAGTTCACACGTGTCAACTAATTTAATCCTCTCGGAAGCTTTATGAAGTAAGTGCAATTATGAGTCCCATTTTATATTTGAGAAACCAAGGTACACAGGAGTTAAACAAGTATGTTTGTTTGGGAAGAGGAATAAGACTCCGGGCTGGGTGCAGTGACTCACACCTGCTATCCTGGTAGTCTGGGAGGCTGAGAAGGGAAGATTGCTTGAGCTTGGGAGTTCAAGACTCCATCTCTACTAAAAATAATAAAATTATCTGGGTATGGTGGCGGGTGCCTATAGTCCCAGCTACTCAGAGGGAGTTGGCTTCAAAGAGGATCCCTTGAACCCAGGAGTCTGAGGTTGCCATGAGCTTGGCTGATGCCCCAGCACTCCAGCCTGGGCAACAAAATGAGACTGTCTCAAAAAAAAAAAAAAAGAAAGAAAGAAAGAAAGAAAGAAAGAAAAAGAGTCTCTGATGAAACCTGGGGCTGGGAGAGATGTGGCCTGCAAAGGTCCCTAGGAACTGGGACAGTGAGTTGTGGGGGAATCTACTATGGAAGCCAGAGCCGCCTCCAACCCCCTTAGCTTTTAGGAGGCTTTTCAGCTGGCTCTAGGGACTAAATTGACTCTCTGCTTAACAAGAGAAAAGTGCACAAATTTTATTAGTTTTACGCATCTTTTTTTTTTTTTTGAGACAGAGCCTCAAGCTCTATCCCCCTGGGTAGAGTGCTGTGGCATCACAGCTCACAGCAACCTCCAACTCCTGGCCTCAAGAGAGTCTCTGGCCTCAGCCTCCCAAGTAGCTGGGACCATAGGCACCCACCACAATGCCCAGCTATTTTTTGTTGCAGCCATCATTGTTGTTTGGCAGGCCTGGGCTGGATTCAAACCCACCACCTTAGGTGTATGTAGCTGGTACCTTAGCCACTTGAGCCACAGGTGCCAAATCGTACATGGGGGTCTTAAGAACAGAGTAAAGTCCGAAGAATTGACCAAAGCAAGATGCTTCCCTCTGGACTTTGTAGAAATGACAGGAGGCTATTTTCTAGAGCTGCCACAGGAGACACGTGGAGGGTATGACACAGGTGGAGGAAGATAAGGGTCACTTTGTGAAGGACATTTATTCAGGCCAGAATTTCAGGTCTCTGGTGGTAAGGGCTGTTTTCTAGCTCTGGGAGAGGGGTCCCCTCCCAGAGGAGCCCGCTGCGTGCTGCACGCAAGAAGAGACAGGTCAGCTTGTTCTTTCTAAAACTACAATTTCTCCAGTGTCTTAAAGTCTAAATAATCAATATACCAATCTGGCATATTTTCGGATGGCACATCCTTGCTTCTTCAGTATCAATGCAAAACAGTCAACAGCCACAAGCTAAGAGACCCAAAAGGGCCCAGCTGGGCTCTCAATTAAGAGGCTACTGACTAATGTCGTGAATACAGTTTTTGTGAATAATGGACGCAGATTATTATGAAAGCAGATTTCATAACGTGGGGAGTAGGGAGTGCATAGGAGAGTGGAGTTACTCTTTTTTCTTTCTTTGTTTTTCGAGAAAGAGAAAAAACAGTAGCTAAGGCTGATGTCAGGGGCGAGTGGGAGAAAAGTGGAGCGGGGATGGCTGATTTGGTTTGGATTGGGGGGGGGGGGGCGAGACAGGAGTCCATAGAGTCAGGCAGAAAGCAAAGGGCCAGAGGGAGAAATTGACCCAGAGAATGTGGGCAGCTTCTTCCCTCCTAAATGTACAATCGTGTTTACTGAATATCCTCTGTGTGGCAGCTCCAGGAATAAATAGGACACGGCCTGGAGCTTCAAGGCTCGAACGGTCTGACTACTGAGGGACCTTTGTGCCTCTCCTGTGGAAATCTGAGCGGAGGCCATGACATGGGCATGGGTTAGTGGCGAGCCATCCTTTCTGTAGGAGGCCTAATTCGGGAAAGATACACATATATGTGGTCTCCCACCGTCCTCATAATTTGGTCTATAAACGTTCTTTATTTCCCCATCACTAGAGTTCCATTTTTAGGGTAAAATTCCAGAAGCAATGGCACCATTCGCAGCTAGGGCAGAAGGCAGTGACCACAACAGGTCCCTGAAGAAACGGTGTCCAGGATGAGGCCCCGTTGCGGGTGGTGAAGGGCTAAGCCTTAGAGATAGAGAAGAGATTTGACATTAAGGTACAATCATAAACGGGGAGCAAACACAACAAATCCGGCCTCTTGGAAAATTCTACATCTGGTGGCAACCAGAGGAGGAGGACCTCTCCTCTAGGGGGAGCATGTGTAAGTTATCGGGTACAGCTGCCGTGCTCAGGGCCCTGAGAGGGAGGTGTGGGTGGGTGTCAGTGTGAGAGACTTCCAGAAATTTCATCTTCCCCTATCTTCCCTCACCCACAAGCAGGTAAAGGAGAATTGAAGTATTTAGGCCCCACCCAGCCCATCCTTCTGGATCGACTCTGAAGTCCATTAAATTGCTCTGAAGATTCTCAGAAGAGTTGAAGCCAAACCTTCAGGCTCTGCTCCTTAAATCAGCCCACCTAGTGGCTCCGTGACTACTGTCTCTTTGTGTTTTCATTCATATGCAAATATTCAAAATTCAGCCATCAGAGAATTGCTCCAGGGCCTCATCACGAAAGTGATCATCTCCGCTCCAGCTCTACGGAACCAGACGCTTGGAAATTCAATGATGTCCTAGCAAGCTGGCCTCCTGAGGGCTCCAAGCTCCTTCTTCGGTGCCGCTTTATCCCCGGGGCCTTCTGAATCACCTTAAAGCAGGCTGACCCAAATAAAAACGACCATTCCAGTTATTTCCTGCAAGGATGGAAGTTTACAAATGCAGAGGTAGATGGATGGTTCAAAATATGTCTGTAAAGAATGACGATCTTCATTTTGGTCCAGTCCATCTAAGAAGCCTAGCCACTTCCACAATTCAACGGTGGTCTGGGCAAGCACCTCACTAAAACGCTTTTATAAACCTTTCCAACAACAGCAACAATAAAAAATTAGCCAGGTATTGGCTTGGTGCTTGTAGCTCAGTGGCTAAGGCACCAGCCACATACACCGGAGCTGGTGGGTTTGAATCCAGCTGGGGCCTGCCAAATAACAATGACAACTACAATAAAAAAATAGCCGGGCATGTGGCTGGGGTCTGTAGTCCCAGCTACTTGGGAGGCTGAGGCAAGAGAATCGCTTAAATCCAAGAGTTTGAGGTTGCTGTGAGCTGTGATACCACAGCCTTCTACCCAGGGTGACATAGTGAGACTATGTCTCAAAAAGGAAAAAAAGGCTCGGCGCCTGTGGCTCAATCGCCTAAGGCGCCAGCCACATACACCTAAGGTGGTGGGTTCAAATCCCCAGCCTGGGCCCGCCAAACAACAATGATGGCTGCAACCAAAAAAAATGGCCAGGCGCTGTGGCGGGTGCCTGTGGTCCCAGCTACTTGGGAGGCTGAGGCAGGAGACTCGCTTGAGCCCAGGAGTTGGAGGTTGCTGTGAGCGTGATGCCATGGCACTCTACCCAGGGGGATAGCTTGAGGCTCCGTCTCAAAAAAAAACAAAAAACAAAAAAGAAAAAAAAAAATCAGGAACTAGTTTCTTCCAGGGATGTAAACAAACCCATATGGCCTAAGTGGCGTCTTTACACTAGTGATTAGTCTCAGAAAAGCGGCTGACAGAAGCACAAGGATCCAAAGAATCAGAAGAATACTTCTCTGTAGGACTTTCACCCACAAGATCCAGCACTAAGAGAGTTTAGGACAAAAGAATTAGCTGCACCCTTTCATCTCACTGGAAGCAGCATTTGCTAAGCTTGAGGAGCCGATCCTGACACCGAGCTGTTTACAAAGCTTTCCTGCGCAGTTAGTGAGAGCATCAGCTGCTACCAGGCCTCTGAGATGAAAGAAGGGGGCTGTGCAAACAACCCGAATACCTTTTTCAAGAAACGGACCTCAGCGGCAAACTCCCCTCTTCCAGCCGCAGAATCTAACCCTGATCCTCCAGCTCCCACTTCCTCCCCTCCAGCTCCGTCTCCAGGGTCATCTTCTGGTTAACATGGGCCTCCCTTCTTACCCCAGCAGTGCCCCTTCTTGCCAGCAAGACACTGATGCAACATTAGGTGAATGGTAACACTGAAGATTTTTTTGTTTGTTTTGTTTTGAGACAGAGTCTCAAGCTATCCCCCTGTGTAGAGGGCGGTGGCATCACAGCTCACAGCAACCTCCAACTCCTGGGCTTAGGCGATTCTCTTGCCTCAGCCTCCAGAGTAGCTGGGACTACAGGCCCCTGCCACAACGCCCGTGTATTTTTTGTTGCAGTTCGGCTGGGGCTGGTTCAAACTTGCCACCCTTGGCATATGGGGCCGGCGCTCTACCCACTGAGCCACAGGCATCGCCCCGACACAAGAAAAGATTCTAAAGTGGCTTTTCCTAAACCAATATACTCACGATTGCAAAATAGAAAATTCTGAGAGTTCACAACGCTTACCTCATATATGAGGCTGGAGTTTTAGTTTCATTTTGGTGTGGTACTTAGAGTGCTGGTTCTCCCGCTCTGAAGTCTTGCTATTTGGCTTAATTTTTTTCATTTTAATGCTGTGCCTATTTCCATCTCTACTGTAAACGACAGAGAACAAAACTCGGGCAGGTAGTGAACAGTTCAGCCTTGTACAGACCTGAGCTTTGGCAGAGGAGAAGCCGAGAAAGGGCGCCCAGCTGGACCTCTCCTGCAGATTTCTACTGTCCTTGGGACATTTTTCTTGCTCAAGGAAGAAGGAAAATTATTTTCCAGTCTTAAATTGACTGCCAAAACTATTCTTGCAATTGCTCCCTTAATCAGTCAGCTTCATTTTTTTCCCATGGAGGCCGGAGCAGCCAGACCATCACAGTCAGAGTTGGGATGGGAACTTGATTGCTCCTACAGACATTTGGTTTGGAAAAGTTTCTTTCTTTCTTTCTTTTTTTTTTT
>NW_003852525.1:5000078-5001801 GCF_000181295.1 Otolemur garnettii | reverse complement strand
CTGGTCTAAGTCAGGACCAGGGGCTTTGAAGCCAGATATATCTCAGGCACATCCAAGCTCTGTCCCCTGCTGGCTGTGGGGCGGAAGGTGAATTAGTCAGCCTCCAAGCAACACAAGATCCTCACTAATAAGGCTGGTTGCAGCATTGGAGTGAGTAGAGGAATCCTGTCTCAGAGCTGTGCTCAGCGCAGTCCTGGCAAGTAAGCCTCCGTGAATGGCAGTTCCTTTCTCCCCCTTGACAAAGGTGGAAAACTCATTCTTCTGGACTTCATAGTATCGGCCAAGATCAAATTAGCAAAGAAGCATTGTGGTAAGTCAATCTGAGTGGGAACGCCAGGCTTCACCTGAGCCTAGACTAGAATTTGGAAAATTTGGAAAACCCCCTTTCCTTCCGTGTGTAAGATTTTCACACCCTCAGAAATGTATTTCTCGGTGTTGACAGCCACCCTAGGAGAGAACTCACACCTTTAGGGGCAACTCTGGCAGGTTTTGTAATCACATCAAAACTGTAATCTTCAAATATTTCACGGTCTTGTAAAGTAATTCTAATACGAATGGAGTTTTTACAATAATCAAGTTCAAGTTTCTCCTTTTTTCCTTTCCGCAGGGAATAGAAAAGACAGCTGTCGAGCATAGGGCCTGGTTTTATCATAGAGGGAGACTTTGGAAATCCTCTGAAACAAATGGTTTTCAGATTTTAGAAATACAGAGGGTGCCAAAAAAATGTATGCACATTTTAAGGAAGGAATTGTATTAAAACTGCAATACTTGTAATCTCAGCACTCTGGGAGCCTGAGGCAGGTAGATTGCTTGAGCTCAAGAGTTCAAGAGTAGCCTGAGCAAGACTGAGACCCTGTTTGTAATAAAAGTAAAAAACTCAGCCAGGCGTTGTCATGCATGCCTGTAGTCCCAGGTACTCAGGAGGTGAGGCAAAGGATTGCTTAAGCCCTGGAGTTTGAAGTTGCTGTGAGCTACGATGACATCACTGCACTCTACCCAGAATGGCAGCCTGAAACTCTGTCTCAACAAGTAAACAAATAAAATAATTTTAATATTTTTTGGAGACAAGGTCTTGCTATATTGCTCAGGTTTATCTCAAAGTCCTGGGCTCAAGCAATCCTCCTGCCTCAGCCTCCCAGGTAGCCGGGATTAGCAGGCCTCAGACTCCTCACAGAGGCCTAACAGGGATCAATTTCTTTCCCTGTAGTAGTGGACATCCACTGGCTGTTCACCAAGCCTGATTTCCTCTTAAGCAACTAGACTATATTTCGCAACCTCCTTTCCACTTAGGTGTGCCAAGTAGAATATGATCAATAGTGATATCTACCCCTGCCAGGCCTGGTCCATCAGAACCCCCATGCCCTTTAGCCCTCCCAGCTGAAAGGAGAAAACAGGACGCCCAGGCCAGCCCTGGGAGCCACATTTTCAATATGGCAGAACACTAAGAAGGAAGAAGCCTGGGTCTCTGAGTCACTACCTGGAGGAGAAATCTCCAACCAGGCACATCAGCTTAGACTATACTGGGAGGGAGAGATAAGCGCCCGTAGCTCAGTGATTAGGGCACCCGCTGGCAGGTTCAAAACCGGCCTAGAACTGCTAAACAACAATGACAACCGCAAGAAAAAAAAATAGCCAGGCATTGTGGTGGGTGCCTGTTGTCCCAGCTACTTGGGAGGCCGAGCCAAGAGAATTGCTTAAGCCCAAGAGTTTGAGGTTGCTGTGA
>NW_003852525.1:4998897-4999850 GCF_000181295.1 Otolemur garnettii | reverse complement strand
CGCTTGAGCCCAGGAGTTGGAGGTTGCTGTGAGCTGTGATGCCACAGCACTCTACCCAGGGGGACAGCTTGAGGCTCTGTCTCAAAAAATAAATAAATAAATAAACTACAGAGATCAGCGGGTGGGTAGGAGTGTCATCTGTTACAGCAGCTACCATTACTGATACAACCTCAAACACAAATGCCATCTCCTAGTCCTCAATGTCTGTACATCAGTCCCTTCCTTCCCTCTCTCCCTCTCTTCTTCCCTTTCCTCCTTCTCTCCTTTCTTCCTTTGTTCTTTCTTTCCTTCCCATCCCAGTACTAATGGGACACCTAATATATATTCCCTCCAGTCATTACAGATCTTGATTGAACGAACCAAACCTTGCCTGAATGACAAACCTTTGCCCTTAGGAACCTCACATTATAATGGGGAGACAGTCACTCCTATAATCTTATTGGGAGGATCCCTTGAGCTCAGGCATTCGAGACCACCTGAGCAAGAGCAAGACCTCATCTCTGCTGAAAATAGAAAAATTCAGCTCGGTGCCTGTGGCTCAAGCAGCTAAGGTACCAGCCATGTACACCTGAGCTGGCTGATTCGCACCCAGGCCAGGCCCGCCAAACAACAATGACAGCTGCAACCAAGCATAGCTGGGCATTGTTGCTCGCACCTGTAATCCCAGTTACCAGGGAGACAAAGGCAAGAGAATCGCTTGAGCCCAGGAGTTGGAGGTTGCTGTGAGCTGTGATGATGCCATGGCACTCTAGCCAGAGCGACAGCTTGAGGCTCTGTCTCAAAAATAAAATAAAATAAAAATAGAAAAATGAGCCAGGTGTTGTGGGTGCCTATAGTCCCAGCTACTCATGAGGCTGAGGCAGGAGGATCCCTGGGGCCCAGGAATTTGAGATAGCCTGATGCCAATGGCACCCTAGCCTAGGCTAGTGAGACTGTCTCAAAAAAAAAAAAAA
>NW_003852525.1:4996866-4997964 GCF_000181295.1 Otolemur garnettii | reverse complement strand
CCAAGGTAAATTCTCTATAAATAGTTGGTATGCCGTATTGCTCAGGGAATAATGACAAGGGAAGAAAAGTCTGTACGTGTTCAGTACGGATGCAAACATCCATTTCCCCCCGGATGTTTTTATCTACCTTGGCTTGAATCCACGGATGCGGAGACTGCAGATACAGAGGACAGACTGTAGTTAGGGGAGAAATAAAGACTAAGTGGACTTAGAGAGTGACAGGGAGACTCTTTTAGCTCAGAGAGTTAGGAAACAGATTTCTGAAGAGGTAGAATGTCCAGAAACCGGAATGGTACAAAGAAACTAACCCTACAGAGATGGGACGGGCACCAAGAACCACCAATCATTTCCGTGAAAGCAGCGATCTGGAAGGGCACGGTGGCTCATGCCCGTCATCTTCACACGCTGAGAGGCCAAGGCAGGTGGATCGCCTGAGCTCACGGGTTCGAGACCAGCCCGAGCACGAATGAGATCTCCATCTCTAAACCCAGCCAGGTGTTGTGATAGGCACATGTCGTCCCAGCTACTTGGGAGGGTGAGGCAAGAGGATGACTTGAGCCCAAGAGTTTGGGGTTGCTGTGAGCTATGACATCGCGGCTCTCCACCGAGGGTGACAAAGTGAGACTCTGTCTCAAAACAAACAAAAATAAATAAATAAAAGCAGTGATCTATAAAAGGAAACAAACATAACAACGGTATCGACAAACAAAATAACTTCAATGAATCAATTTAGTCAAAGAAGAGGCAAGGGGAAAGCTGAAACTCAAACCCCAGATTGGCCTACTCCTGACCCCACTTTGCCCTCGTCTGGGAATCTTCGGCACTGGGATGAGCTATTCCTTCTTTTTTTGGCTGACCTGTATCCATATTTCCCAGCCCTTCAAATAGAACTTTGCCTGTTTAGTCAGGAAACTCAGTAAATATAGTAAGATGTCTGGCTCTGTCCTTAAACATTTATAAACTCTATTTAAAACTCTAAATGAACCTGACTGTGGGCACTCCAGCAGATTACTCACCCTCTCTAGTCCTTGATTTCCACATCTCTATCTACCAGCAAGACAGAACCTGGTCACTAAGTTACTTCAAAGGTTTGTTCTG
>NW_003852525.1:4993598-4995649 GCF_000181295.1 Otolemur garnettii | reverse complement strand
CCCCATCTTGAGTTGAACAGCGTCTATATGTGTCTCTTGTTGTTTTAAGTCACTAAGCTTCGAAGCATTTTTCATGCAGAAGTAAAGAACTAATACCAAAGTTTTGTCTTCCTCCTGACCCCTGAGACGAGCCCTAAAGAAACACGAGGCTCTAAGCCTGGGCTCTTTGGTGAGTTATTTGCTTGAATTACAAATACATGAAGACTGTAAAAGACTCAAACGATACAGACGTAGAGAGAGCAAAGGAGAAAGTCCCCGCACCCACTCCCACCCTCCTCAGCTCTGCGCCCACCGCCCTGGTAGGAGGTGTCGATGTGTCTGGGTGTCACTGTAGCCTCTTGTCTGTAGTCGGGGTACCTGTTTGCTTCTTCCCTTTAATTCCTTTAGTACCTTGTATATTTTTCTAGCATTTATTTCTTATTTATTTATTTTCAGTTTTTGGCCCAGACCAGGTTTGAACCTGCCACCTCTGGTATATGGGGCTGGCACCCTACTCCTTGAGCCACAGACGCTGCTCTCTAGCGTATATTTCCCTTTATTTTATCTTAATGGTTTCCTTCAGGCCTAGCTTCTCGGGTGTGCAATGTATACTGAAGACTTGTATTTGAAGGACCCTGTGCCTGATTCAATGCTCCATTGTCACCATCTTGAATTTTATTTACTTATTTATATACTTTTATCCTTCTTTCCTTCCTTCCTTCCTTCCTTCCTTCCTCCCTTCCTCCCTTCCTCCCTTTTCTCAAACTCTTGGGCTCAAGTGATTCTCTTGCTTCAGCCTCCCAAGTAGCTGGGACTACAGGCACCTGCCACAACGCCCAGCTATTTTTGGAGATGAGCTCTAGCTCCAGCTGGTCTTGAACCTGTGAGCTCAGGCAATCCACCTGCCTCTGTCTCCCAGAGTGCTGGGATTACAGATGTGAGCCACCAGGCCCGGCCTCTTTTCCTTTCTTATTTTTCTTTTCTTTCTTTCTTTCTTTTTTTGAGACAGAATCTCACTCTGTCACCCTGGGTGGAGTACCGTGGCATCATAGGTCACAGCAACCTCATACTCTTGAGCTGGAGATCTTCTTGCCTCCCAAGTAGCTGGGACTATAGGTGCCGGCCACAGTGCCTGGCTATTTTTTTAGACATGGGGTCTTTCTCTTGCTCAGGCTGGTCTTGAACTCCCGAACTCAAGTAATCCTCCTGCCTCGGCCTCCCAGAGTGCTGGGATTACTGCTCCAGCCTGCATTTTCATTTGTACTGCACCTGGCTTTCAGATTTCTGCTCCTTCCCAAAATTATAAAGGCAGGGACCCAGGGCAAGGATCCTTTTTTTTTTTTTTGCAGTTCTTTTTTTTGGCCCAGGCTGGATTTGAACCCACCACCTCCGGTATATGGGGCCTGTGCCCTACTCCTTTGAGCCATAGGCGCCCCTCAGGGCAAGGATCCAATCACAAACACCTTTGAATTCCCCACAGCACGGTGCAAATGGCCTCCGTCAATGTTTGTTAATGTGAAGGGAAAACTCCCTATCCCTGAAGGCCTTTTTTCCCCCTCATTTCCCTTTTGTCTTATTTTGTGAAGCAAGATGCAGATATCTTCAGCCATGATCAGCAAACAGAATAATCCAGAATTACCATTCTGGTTGGGTCTCATCTACACGTTTCTCGGAGCTTCATTTGTTCCATGTGAGGAACAAAGAGAGAATATTTCTCTCTGTTTCTCATTTAGAGGGATCTATAAACACATTCTCAAGAAGCAACAACTTCAGCCCCTTGCAGCCTATGAGCTCCATGTTTTCACAAAATTTGTACTTAAAGAAGGATTGTGAGCCACGCACAAGCAGTTCACGTTAGGCAAGCCGGAGGAGCCAGGGAATATACAACAGGACATGTAACTGTGATACTTTAAACTCCTTGTCTGTGTATACTTTAGCCTCTGATTCTTCTGGATATTTTCAGGTGTTCAAAGTTCCCTGAATTTCAGTCGTGAAAAAATTCAGCGTGCTCTCTTGGAAAAAAATATTATTGTTCCAGTTAACCTTATTAGAAGGGCTTTTTTTTTTTTTTT
>NW_003852525.1:4990436-4991589 GCF_000181295.1 Otolemur garnettii | reverse complement strand
CAAAATAGTAAGATATAATGATCTCAGTTTTAGGGATCTGTACGAGTGTTACCAGAAAAGAAAGCTGAGAAGTCTATGTACGAAAATATACATATCTAAAATACCAAAAAAGGTGGAGACCATTTGAATTTGGGATCTATTTTCCAAATACTGAGGAGTAAAGTGGGGGGCTTAATTCTCAGGGACCACCAAAACATCTGGTCTATCAGATTTTATTGGCCACTGGAGAGGATTTTTTCCTCATGGCCTGGAGCCAATCCTGACAAAAATAATTGGCAGGGTGGTAATTAATACAAGATTTCTGGCCTCCTCTAATGTGCTCTCCTGGCCACCTCCATGGTGAAGTTTCCCGGTTACCTGAAGCAAGGCTTTGCACATAGTAGGTGCTGCATAACTTCTGATGCAAGCCAGCAGGAAAAAATGTACAAACTTACTGGGGAATGGAAAACAGATGTGGCCACTTCGGAAATGTAATCAAACAGCGTTTGAGGTACTGGGGAGTGGTGTGTTTGCAAACCAGGAAATACTCGACCCCAGGAAGCAGATGCTGGTGTGCTTTGGGGGAAAACATCTTTTTTGTTTTTTTTCACAGAAAGACCTGGGGTTTTATTTTTACCTCGGTGACTATCAAAATTTTTAATCTGTCTAAGGCATTGATCTCCAAAATGACCTTCTGAGTGACTGCCTCCATTCAGGGCAAACTGGGTTCTGGATAATTGCCTTTGATGTCTGTTCGCAGCCTTTCTCCCTGCCTGACCCCTGTCGCTGTCAATTACCCCGGGAGGCTGCCCCCAACAATGGAGACGATTGGCTCAGTAACAGCCTCTAGCCCCTCAGTATCAGCGGTGCCAACGGCTGCAGGCCCAGCTGCGGGCTGCCCCGATGGCTAAGGAACTAACTCCAAGGGTTTGCTCAGGCTGAAATCTACGCTCTTCCGTTCTACTAAGATCGCCCACAGATGCACGGTTTTCAGAGCATTTGCAGCTCAGATCTCAGAGGACCCGCTGCTGCCTCTGCTGTGGGCAAAGTGATTCCTCCATTGCAAGGCTGCAGGGGGACAGTCAGGGGACAGTAAGGGAAAGAGGAAATCCTGACTGAAGCCATGGCCCTGCCCTCCTGGCTGTACTCTGTAAGCCATTTCCACTTTTTCCCA
>NW_003852525.1:4984597-4985643 GCF_000181295.1 Otolemur garnettii | reverse complement strand
GTCCAATATATAAGAAGTATATAATACTTTAGCATTTGAACTTATATTTCTAGAAAGTAACAAAATATAAGTTATACAACTATTGTAAAATAATGACAGCCAATCATTGGATTAAAATTTCCCCTGGGTGTAAAGGACCCTCCCCCCACCCTTTTATTATCATCTTTAGTTGACACATAATAATTATACCTATTTACAGGGCACAGTATGATATTTTAATACAATGTATAAGGATCCAGTTAGTCATTGGCATATCCATCACTCAAGCATTTATCATTTGTGTTCAGCCCAAACCCACACTTCTAGCTATCTGAAAATATACAATAAATTGTTGCTAATTATAGTCTCCTTATAGGGCTAGAGAATCCTAGAACTTATTCCTCCTATCTACTACCAAGCTGTACTTTTTTTTTTTTTTTTTTTGAGACAGAGCCTCTGAGTATCCCTCACTGGGACCAAGCACTTCTAGAATTTGGAAGTGGGAGCCTTCTTTCTAGATTTCCCCTAAGTCACGTCTCCTGTTGATTTTTCTGCTGGCAGTGAGTTGTCTGTTCCCAGGGGCCAGGCCAATGTTCTGCCTTCAAATCCTTCCCTTGCCAGTTTACCCAGTGTAGTGTTTTTGCTTTTGTTGTTTTGGAAACCGGCTCTTGCTTTTTGCCCAGACCGGCCTCAAACTCCTGGGCTGGAGCTGTCTTCCTGCCTCAGGCTCCCTGGTAGCCGGGGCTACAGGCATAAACCACCACACCCAGCCCTGTTTTCTTCCTGGCTGTTTATCTTTCTGTCCGTGTCCAGTCTCCTGAAATAGATAGCAAGCCTCTCCAAAGATTTCCTGTCTTACTACTTTGCTATAGTTGCAGCTCTTGAGTATGCTCTACAATGCTGGGTAATGGTTAGTGAGTAATGATATTACCGTATTTAGGTGTCAAAATGAAAGCAAAAGAAGTTAAGCCAGGCAGGGTGGCCTGTAGTCACATAAACTCAAGAGTCCGGGGCAGGACAGGGGTTGAGGCTGCAGAGGGCCTGTGAATAACCACTGCACTCCTACA
>NW_003852525.1:4982337-4984577 GCF_000181295.1 Otolemur garnettii | reverse complement strand
TTTTTGAGACAGAATCTCATTCAGTCACCCTGGTACAGTGCTGTGGCATCATAGGTCACAGCAACCTCAAACTCTTATGCTCAGTGATCCTCCTGCCTCAGCCTCTTGAGTAGCTGGAACTATAGGTGCCCACTATAACACCTGCCTTGTTTTTCTATTTTCTGCCTTTTATTTTTCAGTTTTTTTTTTTTTTTTTTTTGAGACAGAGTCTCATTTAGTCACTCTGGGCAGAATGCTGTGGCATCCTAGGTCATAGCAACCTCAAACTCTTAGGTTCAAGAGATCCCCTTGCCTCTGCCTCCTGAGTAGCTGGGACTACAGGTATCCACCACAATGCCTGGCTAATTTTCCTATTTTTGGTAGAGAAGAGGTCTCACTCGTGCTGAAGCTGGTCTCGAACTCCTAAGCTCAAACAATCCACCTGTCTCAGCTTCCCAGAGTGCTAGGATTACAGGTGTGAACCACCAGGCCCAGCTATGATTTTCTATACTTTTTTTTTTTTTTGGTAGAGACAGTATCTCACTCTGGCTCACTCTGCCTCATGCTGGTCTTCCGCTAGTCTCGAACTCAGCTGAGCTCAGGCAATCCACCCTGCTCAGCCTCCCACAGCGCTGGGACAACAGGCGTGAGCCACCACACCCGGCCGATTTTCTATACTTTTATGAGATCAACATTTTTGGCTTCTCTATGTGAGTGAGCACACTGGGCTTATTTCCCATAAGGATCCATTTTATTGGACTTCCCGTTTGAGATGACTTTAACTTACCAGGAGACCAATTTTCAGTGGTTATTCTATAATTGGATGATATCTGACCATGGTCCAAATGAGTCAGGGGAAAGATCAGGTGGGAATCTGAGCTTCAAACATTCTTAAAAGGTCACTGGGACAGTTTCCCACCCTCGCTCCACCCCTCTGGATACAACTCTGTATCTGAGGCTTGTTCAGTGGATTTGCTCCCCAGAGCTGCTGTCTCCCCCCCACATGGACCCAGACGCTGTAGGTGCCCCTTGGATGAGTCTTGTTGGCTGACTTGTATCCTAGAATTGCACTGTCATCTTTCTGTGAACTCTCAGTCTATATGCCTCACCAAATTGTGAGGTTTTTTTTTGTTTGTTCGAGCCCAGCTCCATTACCTGGGCTGGAGTGCAGTGCTCATCATATCTCACTGTAATCTCCAACTGCTGGGCTCAAGCAATCCTCCCTCCTCAGTCTCCCAAGTAGCAAAAATGACGGACACATGCCACCATGCCCAGCTCTGTTTCGTATTTTTTTGGTAGAGGTGAGGTCTGCCTATGTTGCTCAGGCTGGTCTTGAACTCCTGGCCCCAAGGAATCCTCTCGCCTCAGCCTCCCGAAGTACTAGGAATACAGGAGTGAGTCACCTTTCCAGGACCTGGGAGCTGCTTTTTCTCCCTAAGGCCTAGCAAGGAATTAGTCATTTGTTCACAAAAATTTATTTGAATGCCTGTTCTGTGGCAGACACTGTGCTGGGATTGCAGTGGCGACTAAAGCAGTAGAAAATGGCATTTTGGAATTTACTGTGTAGTGGAGGAGCCTGTTGCTAAATAAATACACAAATAGCCTATTAATTAAAATAGAGTTTAAAGCCACTGAGTTCAAATATTGAGGGCTACCAGAACATAAGCATCTTCAGTAGGATTTGATTTAGTTCAGATGCAGGCTTATTTCCTTCAAGCTGACTCCTCTCGAAGAAGAACCACTTGCCCGAGCAGGTGTGTCCGCGTTGGCGTGGGGGGAAGGGTAAGGGGTGCTGACACTCTGCTGATCCCTCCCCGCAGTTGGAACAGCACGTGGAAGGAGCTGGAGGCTGGAAATGGCCAGTGTGGTGAGCTGGTGGGAGGTCAAGTCGGGCAGCTGCTGGAACATTGCCTTCAAGGAAACTTGGGGATTTCAGCAGAGGAATGATGTGATCAGATCATCAGATTTCCATTTTTGAAAGGTGACTTGTTTTTAGGCTGCTGGGAGAAGAGTGGAATGCAGAGGAGCGGGACTGGGCGAAGGAAGATTAGTTGGGGCTGGAGATAACCGTGGCTTGACATGCGCATACGGCACGGATGATGAACTTTAGGATAAACTGGAGGACGGAGGGCTGGAAAGTCCTCAGAAACCCCCCTCCATTAACTGGGAAGCTGAGTCCCCGAGTGGCACCACAACGGCTCCGTGTTTGATAGCTCATTCAGAGCACAACAAGGACTACAAACCAGGTGTGCCTTTTTTGG
>NW_003852525.1:4979088-4980226 GCF_000181295.1 Otolemur garnettii | reverse complement strand
ATATGGGGCTGGCGCCCTACTCCTTGAGCTACAGGCACTGCCCATATTCTTTATTTAGCATTCTCTACTAAAAATAAAAAAAAATTAGCCCAACATTGTGGTAGGTGCCTGTAGTCCCAGCTATTTGGGAATCTGAGGCAAGGGAATCTCTTGATTCCAAGAGTGGGAGGTTTCTGTGAGCTGTGATGCCACAACACTCTACCAAGGGTGACAAAGTGAGACTCTGTCTCAAAAAAAAAAAAGACTTTTTCTTCAAATTGGGTAATCTGTGTCACCACAGCTATCTACATAAATCACAAAGAATGACTAAATAGTTCTTTATATGAGATTTATATCTAGGATTTTTTTGATTTTATATAGATCAGGAATTATTAGTCATTTTTGTCTTCTTGTCAGCACTGAAGGTGAAGAAATTATTATTTGTTTTATTGCCTCAGAATACAGAAAGCAAAGATAATGGCTTATAGTTGCTAAAACACTGATAGGGAAGGTGGGTGAGTTGTGGGGTGACACTATTAGTTTCGATCTGAAATCTCTGGGTGTCAGAGGCTGGTGGTGGGTAGTTAAAAGAATTAGCCTTGGAGCTCAGTGTTTTTCTCAGTGCAACTGGTGGGGTTTTTTTTAGAGATGTGCTCAAGGAAAAATTCAGATAGCACGCTCCACCCCTCTACTGCAGGTAGATACAAAATTTTTATTTTTATTTTTATTTTTTGGATGGGTGTGGTGGCTCCTGACTGTAATCCCAGTACTCTGGGAAGCTGAGGCAGGTAGATTGCTTGAGCTCAGGAGTTCAAGACCAGCCTGAGCACAGGCAAGACCCTGTCTCTACTAAAAATAGAAAAACTAGCCTGGCATTGTTCTTGGCTCCTGTAGTCCCAGCTACTCAGAAGGCTGAGGCACGAGGATCACTTGAGCCCAGGAGTTTGAGGTCACTGTGGGCTATGAGGCCATGGCACTCTACTGAGGGTGAGAGACTCATAAAAAATAATCTTTTAGAAAAAAAAAAATCTTTTAGGCTGGGAGTGGTGGCTCACACCTATAATCCTAGCACTCTGGGAAGCCGAATTTTGTAGATTGCTTGAGCTCAGGAGTTTCACACCAGACTGAGCAAGAGTGAGGCCCCATCTCTAAAAAAAAT
>NW_003852525.1:4956339-4978524 GCF_000181295.1 Otolemur garnettii | reverse complement strand
CCTGTGGTCCCAGCTACTTGGGAGGCTGAGGCAGGAGAATCGCTTGAGCCCAGGAGTTGGAGGTTGCTATGAGCTGTGATGCCACAGCATTCTACCCAGGGCAACAGCTTAAGGCTCTGTCTCAAAAAAAAAAAAGGTGCAATCCTTGCAGAAGGATACAAATGAAGCCCTCCCAAGAACACTGGAAAGCCAAGCAAACTGAAACTTTAATGAGTGAATCAGAAAGTACATTGTTGACTTTGTTTCTTGGAAGCGAAATAATGGACCATTACACTGTTTCAAAACTTTCATAGTGACCTATGTGCCCTAGTACTCAAAAAACATTTGTTTAGTTCCCTCCCTATTTCCTCTCATTTGAAAAAGATTTCCGTCTTGATCCTGACCTTACACTGATGAGGGGAGATTTCAAAGGGGTAAACCTGGCACACTGTTAACCACCTAATAGTTATTGAGCAAATGAAGCAATTAGCAGACAAATTTGGGACCTATAATTTATTTTTCTTGAATCCTATAATTTAAGTATAACATTATAAAATGCATATAATAGGAATGTACATTATAGAGGCTGGGCAAGGTGGCACATACCTGTAATCTTAGCTCTCTGGGAGGCCGAGGCAGGTAGATCGCCTGAGCTCACAGGATTGAGACCAGCCTGAGCCAGAGAGAGACCTTGTCTCTAAAAAATAGCCGGGTGTTGTGTGGGCACCTGTAGTCCCAGCTACTCAGGAGGCTCCCAAGTGCTAGGATTATAGGCATGAGCCACCAGGTCTAGCCAACATGGAAAATTTTTAAAGATCATTAATTAAGGTTCATCGCCTGTAGCTCAGTGGGTAGGGTGCCAGCCACATACACGGGGGCTGGCAGGTTCATACCTGGCCAAGGCCTGCTAAACAACAATGACAACTAAAACAAAAAAAATAGCCAGGTGTTGTGGTGGGCGCCTGTAGTCCCAGCTACTCAGGAGGCTGAGGCAAGAGAATTTGCTTAAGCCCAAGAGTTTGAGGTTGCTGTGAGCTGTGATCCAAAGCACTCCACCAAGGGTGACAAAGTGAGACTCTGTCTCAAAAAAAAATTATTAATTAATTATTAATCATTAATAAGAAAGTGAGGCTGAGAGAGGTTCAGAGATTATTAATAATTAATACTTATTAATTATAATAAAGTAATGATTTTTTTTTGGAGACAGAATCTCAAGCTGTCACCCTGGGTACAGTGCCATGATGTCATAGCTCACAGCAACCTCAAACTCTTGGGCTTAAGTGATTCTCTTGCCTCAGCCTCCCAAGTAGCTGGGACTACAGGCACCTGCCACATCGTCTGGCTATTTTTAGAGGTGGGGGGGGTCTTACTCTGGCTTAGGTTGGTCTTGAACCTGTGACCTCAGGCAATCCACCTGCCTCGGCCTCCCAGCGTGTTGGGATTACAGGCGTGAGCCACCGCTCCTGGCCTTGGATCAACATAAATTTTAAGTGTGCTGTGGAAGTTTAACTCTAGATTAAGTGTGCCATGAGATAAATTTTTTTTTTTTTTTTTGCAGTTTTTAGCCGGGGCTGGGTTTGAACCTGCCACCTCAAGCATATGGGGCCAGTGCCCTACTCCTTTGAGCCACGGGCACCGCACAAATTTTTCTTACTTTTTTTTTTTTTTGGCCAGGGCTGGGTGTGAACCCGCCTCCTCCGGCATATGGGGCTGGTGCCTTACCCTTCTGAGCCACAGGCGCCACCCCCAGATAAGTGTTAAAACGCTGGCCTAGTGTGACCTGAGAAACTTAGTAGAGAAAGGCAAAGAACCAACATTAACTGAACACTCAGTGTGTGCTGGGGACCCGGCTCAGTGTTCTCCACTTCTCTACCTGTGCTCTTATTTGGTCCTTGCATCAGCTTTATCAAGTGTCCTTATTATTCTGACGCTCCAGAGTAAGAAACTGCGGCTGAGAGAGGTTCAGAGATTTGCCCAAGATCTGAAGCAGCAAAGCGAGGATTCCACCCAGATCCGTCGGCCCTGTTTGTGCTTTCTCTCCTGTATTGCTCGACTTCTCAGACTTAAGTTTGATTGCAGTTTTAGAAGGCGAGGCTGATATTTTAAGGCAGGAGATTGCTCAGCCTGGAACCGCACAGGGGAAAAGATCACCTAGGGCAGTGCTGACCACATAGAAATCTAACAGGAGACACCTTTGTAATAATTTCAAATTTTCTAGTAGGTACTGTTGAAAATAGTAAAAAAAAAAAAAAAAAAGTGAAACCAATCTTTTAAAGTTTTATTTTAAAGGGTTATAGAGGCTGGGTGCAGTAGCTCATGCCTGTAATCCTAGCACTCTGGGAGGCTGAAACAAGTGGATTGACTGAGCTCAGGAATTCAAGACCAGCCTGAGCAAGAGTGAGAAAAATTAACTGGCAGGAGTCTGTGGTCCCGGCTACTCAGGAGACTGAGGCAGGAGGATCTCTTAAGACCAGGAGTTTGAGGTTGCCGTGAGCTATGATGCCACCGCACTCTATCCAGGGTGACTGGGTAAGACTGCCTCAAAATGTCTTACAGTTACAGGAATTTGCAAATACAGGCAGAGAGATCCTATGTCCCCTGCTTTACCCACTTTCTCACAATAATAATATTGTACATAATTATAATATCAAAACTTGGAAATTGGCATTAGTACCATCTGCAGACCTTATTCAGATTTCACCAGATTTGCTTGTGGATAGTACTATTTTATCACCCAAAGATTTTACATTTTTTTACCTGGCTCCACCCCTGCACCACCTTTGTGCAATAAACACAGACAAGGTACTTAACAGATACCAACTGAATAAAACAGCTGTGCCTTCCCTGTGTTTCTCTCCTAAGGACCCTTGCCTTTGAATTTAAGATACACCCAGATAATCCAGAATAATCTCACCTCCAGATCCCTAGTTTATCCATCTGCAATGGCCCTGGGACAGGTCTATGGCTGGCAGGTGTGGCTGGAGTCCCGTGAATGACGGAGAGACGGAGGGATACAGTAGGAAACGTTAGGGAGGAATACTGGGAAGAAATGCATGATTTAGAACGCCAGTTGATAAATAGCTTAACTGTGGCTTGGAATTAAAGCATTGGGAGGGGTATACTACTGACCATAAAGTTAGTTGATGAACTTGAACTTAATGTCCAGGAGAGATAAATGATCTTGACATCTATTCTAAGTCATGGAAAATCTGAGTGAACTGTCTTTATCTTAAACCTAGATTTTGCCTTTCTTTCTTCTTTCTTTTCTTTTTTCTTTTTTTTTCTTTTCCCTCCCTCCCTCCCTCCCTCCCTTCCTTCCTTCCTTCCTTCTCTCTCTCTCCTCCTCCTTCCTTCCTTCCTACCTTTTTTTCGAGACACTCTCACTCTATTGCCTGGCCTATAGTGCCATGACCTCAGCCTAGCTCACTTGCAATCTGAAACTCCCTAGTTCAGGGCAGGCTGCCCTGGCTCACGCCTGTAATTCCAGCACTCTGGAAGGCTGAGGCAGGTGGATTGCCTGAACTCACAGGTTTGACACCAGCCTGAGCAAGAGCAAGACCCCATCTCTAAAAATAGCTGGGCATTGTGGCAGCACCTATAGTTCCAGCTATTCAGGAGGCCGAGGCAAGAGGATTGCTTGAGACCAAGAATTTGAGGTTGCTGTAAGCTATGATGCCATAGCACTCTACTAAGGGTGACAAAGTGAGACTCTATCTCAAAAAACAAACAAAAAAACCCTCCCTGGTTCAATGACTCCTCCTGCCTCAACCTCCGGAGTAGCTGGGACTACAGGCTCCTGCCCCAACGCCCAGCTTATTTTTCTGTTTTTAGGAGAGGTGGAGTCTCCCTCTGGCTTAGGCTGGTCTTACACTCCTGAGCTCAAGGGATCCCCCTGCCTCAGCCTCCCAGAGTGCTAGGAATACAGGCAGCTGCCATGACACCTGGCTAAAATTCATCCTTTTAAAAGTTGTCCAGTTTTACAAATTTTGAAAAATGTATACAGCTGTGTAGCCATAAGCATAGTTGAGATATGAATCATTTATGTCACCTGCAACTTTCCTTTGTTTCTCTTTGTAGTCAATTCCCTTCCAGCCCCTAGGAACCACTGATCTGATTTACATTTCCACAGCTTGGCTTTCTCCAAATGGCTGGTCAGTGGAATCACAAGGTGAGTGGCTGTCTGTGTCTGGTTTCTTTCACTTTTGAGATTCATCTATGTAGTTGCATAGATGAATCATTATTTCCTTTTTGTTGCTGTTGAAGTGGTCCAGACTACACCACTGTAGCACAGAACTTATTTTCAGAAGGCATCTGAGTTCCTGAAATCTCTTATCTTTCTGAAAGTAGAGCCTCCCCAAAGAAGGGATTGTCATAGATCCCTTCCCAGGGAGCCCTGAGTAGAGACTGACTCTTATCACCGCGGAAGAGAAGTCTCCACACCACGCCTAAAAGTCTTGCTTACAAAACGGTCCTATCTCTCATCTGTTCTCCTGAGGGCTCATTTATCTTTCAAAAAAGTCATTCCCTTTCCCATAAGGGCTCTTTGTATCCACGCCCCTTCCCTCTAGGTAGTCAATCGTTGGCAAGGTGCCCCAGTGGCTCACGCCTATAATCCTAGCACTCTGGAAGTGGATTGCTTGAGCGCAGGTGTTCAAGACCAGCCTGAGCCAGAGGGAGACCGGTTTCAAAACAGGAGGATCACTTGGGGCCAGGAGTTTGAGGTTGCTGTGAGCTATGATGCCATAGCACTCTAGCCTGGGACAACAGAGTGAGATAGTGTTTCAAAAAGTAAAACATAAGGGCCGGGCACAGTGGCTCACGCCTATAATCCTAGCACTCTGGGAGGCTGAGGCGGGTGGATTGCCCTGAGATCACAGGTTTGACACAAGACTGAGCCAGAGTGAGACCTATCTCTAAAAATAGCCGAGTGTTGTGACGGGCACCTGCTACTTGGGAGGCTGAGGCAAGAGAATCTCATGAGCCCAAGAGTTTGAGGTTGCTGTGAGCCAGGATACTACAGCACTCTACCAAGGGCAACAAAGTGAGACTCTGTCTCAAAAAAAAAAAAAAAAAAAAAGTGTGAAAGATGACAAGGACCTCCCTAGTGAGAAGGTAATTAACTTCAATGTGAAAAATAGCCTTCCAAGTTAAGGAAATGTGGATCGGAAGAGTGCCTGTATCTCTAGTATACACTGTCTCAGAAGCCATTGAATGAAGTGACCCATCAGGTCCAGGGGAGGAAAAGATGTTTTGGGAAATGAAGGGACTTGGGGCCGGAGAACAGCAGAGGGAAGTTTGAGAGAGATGGAGAGAGCGCTGGACTGGCTGGAAATCTGAGCCCTGGATCCCACCACCAGCTGGGCCTTAACTGGTTGTACAAAGTGACAGGCTGGATGCTTGCAGGCCCAGTCTCCTTTCTTCTGTAAAACAAGAGCCTGGGCTCCTAAGATCTCTCGCAGTTGTGACAGTTTTTGGTCTACATATCATCTGGAGGAAGAATTTTGGAAAGAAGGACAAGGAGAAAGGCGAGAGAAAAAAGGGGGGCAGGACAACGCAGGTGTGGGCTGTGCAGCTTGTACTTGAGCACATCAGGTGGGAGCTGGGGACGGTCCAACAGACTGTTAGGGACGGCTGTGGAGGAACCGGCCACAGGCTGATGTTGAGGCTAGAGGTGTGCCGGGGACACAGTACGCAGAAGAGCAGCCAGGGAGATTTTCAACAGGAGCGTAGAGGACGGGGACCCTGGAGCCAGGAGCATTTATTAATTAATTCAACAGATAGGTGGGCCATTTATTCCATGGCCCTGAGATGTTGTATATTAGAGGTACAAGGATTTTTTTTTTGCAGTTTTTGGCCAGGGCCAGGTTTGAAGGCGCCACTTCTGGTATATGGGGCCAGCACCCTATTCCTTTGAGCCACAGACGTCACCTTCAGGGATTCTTCAGATCCACATTTTCTTAACTCTGAAGCCTATTTTTTTTTTTTTTTTAGAGACAAGAGTCTCACTTTGTCGCCCTTGATAGAGTGCTGTGGCATCACAGCTCACAGCAACCTCCAACTCCTGGGCTTAGGCGATTCTCTTGCTTCAGCCTCCCAAGTAGCTGGGACCACAGGCGCCCGCCATAATGCCCGGCTATTTTTTTGTTGTTGCAGTTTGAACCGGGGCCAGGTTTGAACCTGCCACCCTTGGTATATGGGGCCAGCGCCCTACTCACTGAGCCACAAGCACCGCCCTCAGAAGCCTATTTTTCACACTGAGATTAATTACCTTCTCACCAGGGAGATCCTTGTGGTTTTCTATGGTATTTAAAGCACTCAAGACCCAACATTGAGATTTTAACCCACAAAGCCAATGAATCACCAACTAAGGGGAAGGGGGACTTGACTCAGAAGACAACTCCTGGGAGCCTTTCCCTTCTTCCTGGAGAGAGGTAAGGCCCCCAGGTGGGTGCCCAATGGCCCTGAGAAGTACACCCCTCTACCTATTTTCTTTCCTAGTCCCTCTCACCTGACTGAGAAGGGCCTGGAGATAGAAACTGTATTGTGTGTTCTCGCCACGTCCATATGGAGAGATTGAAGGAGGCAGGCTGCCACTTGGCGTAAGGGAAGCCTGTGATGGGTACTGCGCTGGGCGTGCCAGTGTGCATAAGGAGAGTGTCTCCACTTTGAGAGATTGTGATATCAAGCCAGGATATTGTAACCATTCATTTAACAGATGCTTTTTGAGTAACTACCAAGTTACAGGTGCTGGGGATAAAGACAGATTTTCCTACCCAGCTTGAAGGGTGATAAACAACAAATAAGGAAAATAAACAAAACACCTAGCATCTTAGTTAGAGATAAATGCTGCAGGCAAACAAAGCAGGGAGGGACAATAGAATCGGGTGGAAAGGGGAGGAAGGGGGCGAGAGCTGTTATTTTGAATGGAGTGGCCATTTAGCAGGTGACATTTCCATCAAGGAGGGGAAGGCATGCAGCAAGGACAGAGGCATTCCGGATAGTCCTCAAGAAAAGGAACAGCATCATACGATTGGCAAAACATAACTATAGTCCACAAAGTAGAAGGAAGAGGAGAGAGAGGGGTGGGGAGAGGGGATATGGGAGAAGGGAGGGTATTTGGGGGAACCTCACCTAAGGTGCATGATGCAGTGGCATATTTCAAAACTATTAAGAAATGAGTATAATTGTGATGGATGTGTTACTTGGTTCAATGTAAGCATTTCATATATATATATATATACACATATATATATTTTTGGCTGGGGCTGGGTTTGAACCCACCACCTCCAGCACATGGGACCAGCGCCCTACCCTTTTGAGCCACAGGCGCCACCCTAAACACTTCATATTGTATATCGAAGCAGTACCCTGAACCCCATAAATGAATCAATGTACAAGGTTATGATTTAATAAAAAATAATGAATTATTAAAAAAAAAAAACAAGAAAAGGAATAGCAAGCAGAGAGATGGGTCTGAGTGGGAGAGTAGCCAGGACTCAAGGAGGCCAGTGTGGCTCCCGGGACAAGACAAAGGGGGGAGGGTGGTTCTAAATGGAATCTGGATCCACAAGAAGCCCTGCTCTGTCTGAAGTTACTTCCTCACCTCCCTCCCTTGTCAGCATGTCAGGAACACCTCCTTAGCCTGAGCTGTAGATGTTGTTGTGGGTGAGATACTGTGTTCCAGTTGTAAGAACGAGACAAACGGTCAGGTTCGACCACCAGTAAGGATAGATGATTCTGCATTAAACAGAAAGATACCATCAGTTTTGGGCGATGTGTGTGGCTCAAAGGAGTAGGGCGCTGGCCCTGTGTACTGGAGGTGGTGGGTTCAAACCCAGCCCAGGCCAAAAAAACCCTGCAAAAAATAAAAAATAAAATAAAATAAAATAAAAAGATACCATCAGTTTTGAAGTCCTCATATCTCAGGGCTCTTGGTGGATCTCCATAGAGGGCCAAGGAGAGCTACAGACAGAACACCAGGTATATTAAACTTGAAACATGTGTACAGAGGATGCCAAAAAAGTGCATACACATTTCGGGTGGCACCTGTGGCAGGTTCAAACCTGGCCCTGCCCCCAAAAAACCCAAAAAAACAAAAAAACAGTGTATACCTATTTTAAGAAAGGATAAAATTGAAATACTCAATATATACTGATAATGTTTTTACCTTGTATATTATATGTTCTATCTCTCATAATTACAGAGTCAAATGTGACTCAAGTATTACAATTTTAATATTATTTTTCCTTTCTAAAAAAGTGTATACATTTTTGGGTCACCCTCTTATTTGTACTTGGAAATAGGAGGACATGAATCAAAATATCAAACAGAGGGGCGGCACCTGTGGCTCAGAGGAGTAGGGCGCTGGCCCCATATGCCGGAGGTGGTGGGTTCAAACCCAGCCCGGGCCAAAAACTGCAAAAAAATAAAAAAAAAAACAGAGTAAAAAGCACCCTAGATATTCAAACAATTGAGAATTTTAGGCATCACTAGACGAACGTCTTCATTTTACAGACAAAAATTCAAAAGAAATTATTTCTCGAGGTAATGGAAGGAGAAAGGACCTCTCTGCCCACTGCTTTAGCTATAGCACAAAGTTTTTTTACCCCCACCGAAAGTTTCAGAATAAGGTTATAGAGAAAGCAAAGAATATATTTTTTTAATTTTTATTATTTCTTTTTGAGATGGAGTCTCCCTATGTTGCCCTTGGTAGAGTGCTGTGGCGTCATAGCTCACAGCAACCTCCTCAAACTCTTGGGCTTAAGCAATTCTCTTGCCTCAGCCTCCCAAGTAACTGGGACTACAGGCGCCTGCCACAATGCCCCGCTATTTTTTGTTGCAGTTGCCATTGTTGTTTAGCTGTCCTGGGCCCGGTTCGAGCCTGCCACCCTCGGTGCATGTGGCTGGTGCCCTCACCACCTCACCACTGTGCTACGGGTACCGAGCCACAAACAGTATTTTAAATAGTGTTTTAAGTTAACTGGTTAACCAAATGTGAAATAAAAATTATGCCCATTTAGAGCACATATTTCAGAGTCAGAGTTCAATCCTTGCAGAATCAGTTACTTTGGGAGGAAATGTCTGGGGGCAGAACCCTGATAGGTACCAGAAATTCCCAAGCTTTAGTTCTTCGTAGACCAATGTCTTCTGTTTGGCTGGGGACAGCGGCGAGTGGAACACAGAAACAGGGTGAAGATGATGTACCCTAATTTTTAATCAAACAGACCTCGAGTCAGATAATATATTGAAAGCAAATTACTGAACTTCAGCATCACATGAATGGGGGTTTAGTCAAATTAAGCTCTTTTTTTAAAAAAAGAAATAAAAGAAGCAGGGTTAGGAATGAGAAGCACATGGAAGGTTGAAAACAAGATTTTACTTGTTTACTTGAAATAACTCTCTAGAGAAAAATAGGATTAAGAACATATGATAATTAAAATGTAAAAAAAAAAAAACCCGATGAGTTAAATATGTAGAAAAGAACATAAGAAAAGCGGAACTCATTCACATTTCAATTCAAAGTCTTTCTCTTGCAGAAGATCTTAAAGTTTGGGATGTAGCAAAGGAAAGCCCGGCCTTTCAATGAAGAATTCAAGTACAGAGCACCACCGTTGTCTCCCACCAGGAAATTTTCTATTGATTTGTAATTTGGCCTTGAATTTGACCTGTGGCCTTCACGTCATGATAATTTGGGTCACTCTGAATATGCCGTCCCTTGAACAAGGGCCTCTGCTAATTTTAAATGAATGCAGCTGCCCATTTGCTATTCTGCTATTTGCATCACAATTGGTGGGAGTAAATTTGCAATTAATAAAACATTTCCAGTAAGCAGTCACACCGAGGAAAGGAAGGACATTTATTTAAGTGTAAGAGAGATATTTCATTTTTCCTTTTTGAAGACAACAAGGGGAAAGAACACAGTTCATGTCTTTGAGAACCTTGGTGGAGGCCAGAATCGTGCCCTGGGCTACAGTCTCTAAGCCATGCAACCTCAAATTAGATTTTAGTTTAAAAGACAAAAAAGTAAAATGAATATAAAAACATTTATACCAGGCCTAAAAATGTTGGCCAGCCTGCCTTCCATCTTTCCTTCCTTCTTTCCTCTCTTTTTGATTCAGTGAAAGTGAATCTTTTCCAAGTTTGATTCCCCAGGAGGGCTTACATTTGAAATTACCTCCACAAAAATTTGGTGGTCAAGCACCTTAGGGCCTTCATCGGAGGCTGCCTTAACTAGTAATATATTGTCCCCTTATAGGGAACCCGAGGTTCCGTGTGTGCGAGGTTCCACGCATGTATACCAGCAAAGTGAAGAATTGGGAAGGCTGGTCCTAAGAGGAATGAGAAAATGAACTTGAAAAAGAAGAAAGTCGGGGAGCCTGAGGAGGAGTCAGAATGTCTTAATACTTTGGGTTATTATTATTATTATTTGAGACAAGGTCTCACTCTGTGGCCTTGAATAGAGTGCGGTGGAGTCCTCATAGCTCACAGCAACCTCAAACTTGTGGGCTCAAGGAATCATCTTGCCTCAGCCTCCTGAGTAGCTGAGACAGGCGCCTGGGACAACGCTTGGCTAGCTTTTCTATTTTGAGGTCAGAAGCGGGTCCTCCTTGCTCAGGCTGGTCTCAAACTCCTTTGAGCTCAAACATTCCACCCACTAGGCCTCCCAGAATTAGGATTATAGGCGTGAGCCACCCTCCCGGGCCTACTTTGCGTTTTTTAGCTTGCCCTTTACACCTTGTAGGAAGTTCCTGCCCCCACTTTCCACCTGTTGAAATTCTCATTCTTCAAGGCCAGAATGAAAAATCATGCACTGGAAGTTTCTAGATCCTCTTAGGATTCAGCTCCCTACTGCAAGACCCAATGGCACTTGCTGCCACCTCTACTGTATTACTAATAATAGATCTAGATGGTTAGGCGGGACCCTGGATGCCACACTCAGGGGTAAATTAAGCTTTAGTTTGTAGTCGATGGGGAGCCATTAAGTTTCTGAGCACTGTTTTAGGAAGGTATCAGCAAAGTTTGACTGAAAAGGCGGTTCAGGTGAGAACCCAAGGGAGGGAGTGCGTGGAATTGCCCTTTCTCTCTCTGTATATTATTATATGCCAGGCATTCCGCCTCCTTATCCCGCTTTACAGACTTAGAAACCACGTTAGTCTGGGACACACCGTGTTCCCACGCAGTCTCTAGGTCCTCACCACTCCCTTTACTCTCTGCAATCTGGGGGTAATTCTTCCCCTGAAATTCTGCCTTTCAGGCTCAGCAAAGGACCTGCTACCCGCCACGTCTAGAAATCGGTCCCTTTGATTCTCACGAACAGTTCTGAGTCCATAGCGTCCTATCCCCAACTTAAGTCTTTCCACAGCTCACAAACTAATTTCACTTCCCGTGCTTGCAGTTTGACATTAGGAAGGCATTTTGATTGTAGAAGCTGAAAAAGAAGCTTAATTAGTTGAGGGTAGCCACGGAGGAGGAGACTCAAAGAGATTCTGCAAGGTATTTTCGAGCGCTGTGGGCTTGAGAGACCAGGGACTCTAGTTCCAAAGACAGCGGTCAAAGCCTGCATGCAGATCTTTCTTTGAACAGCTCTATTCTCATGCATGCATGCCAGGGCTGGGGGTAACTTTTGTTGTTTGTTTATAAAAGAAATCGAGAAAGGGAATGGGGCCCGCCTCTTTTCTGGCCCGAGGGCTGTGGGGCTGGGCGGCGGGATCCCGGGCTGCTCCCCCTCGGCGCGCCCGGAGTCCTGCGGGCGCCCGGGGCACTCCCCCGCTTCTCCGAGGGGCGGGGCGCGCCCAGCGGCCACGCGCGCGGGCGGTGGAGGGGGCGTGTCCCGCGGGCGGCGGCGGCGGCGGCGCGGGCCGGGTGCGCGGCGCTGCGTCCTGTGCTGGAATGTGCGGCTCCCGCGAGCTCGCGGCGCAGCAGCAGAGCGAGCGCCGCCGAGGCCCCGGGCCCCAGACCCCGGCGGCGGCGGCGGCCCAGACGGCTGGGTGAGGGCCGGTGGCCTGAGCACCCTCGGCAGTCGCACTCCTGGGCCTTCGCGGGCCTCCACGGCCCCTGCGCCCAACTTTTCCACCCTCCCCTTTCCCTCCCCTGCAACTCCAGCAACAAAGAAAAGTAGTCGGAGAAGGAGCGGCGACGCCGGGTGGCCCGCCCCACCTCGCCGAGGAAGGCGGGTAAGCGCCCAGCGGGGCCGGGGGTTCGATCGGGGTGGGGGAGGGCCGGCCGGACGGCCGCGGCGGCGGGAGGGGGAGGGCGCGGAAGGACGCGGAGCGAGGCGCTGTCCAGGGCTGATTTGCAGATACTGCGGCTCCGGCGGCGGCCGCCGCGCCGGGCGGGGGCGAGTGGCCGAGCGGGATCGGGTTACACCGCCGCGGCCCAGGGGCTGGGCCGGGGGCGTCGGTGGGGAGCGGCGCGTCGCCGGGACCCCCCTCCCCAGTTGAGGCCGGGCCGCCGCCTCTGCGCGGGCCCGGACGACCCTCCTAAGTCCGGTCCTCTGAGGCCGAAGCGCGGAGCTGCTCGGGGCCCTAGTCCTGAAAGTTCCTCCTCTTCCTCCTTCTGCCCCCAGGTCCCACCGCAGCCCCGCGCCGGCCGCGGCCCTCCCGGCCCCCTCCCCCCGGCCTCTCCCTCTCTCCGGAAGGCGCCGTTGAGTGCGGCCGGGCGGGTTGAGTCAGCCCCGGGGCCCCGGCGGTTCCGCCGGCGGGGCTGGACAGCGATTTCTGCGCTCCGGCCGCGCCGGCGCCGGCGTCCCCGCGCCCGGCCACCCCACTGCGCTGGCTGGCGGGACTGGGGCGCGCGTCCGGCCGGGCGCCGCAGGGGAGTGAAGTTCGCAAACTTCCGGGGCGCGGGGGCGGCGGCTGACCCGCGTGGGGGCTCCGTCCGGCGCTCCGGGCCCGACTCCTCCCGAAGGCGCCCGTGGAGCCTCCCGGCCCTCCGCCGAGGGCGAGCCCGGGGGTGGCGGACGGGCCGGGACGCCGGCTACGCGGTAACTTTCCACCCTGTCCCCAGACTTGTGCCCCCAGGCCGGGGTGGGGGCTGCCTGGACTCGGGAAAGACTCGGTCCGGCCCAACGGCTCCCCGGGTTTGGCCACCTCTCCCGCTTTGGTGCTGGGGAGCCGAGAAGCTGGAAGACGAGTGTCGGGGCAACTCCCGAGAGTTGGTGTGTTAATGTGTGCGGTGAGCGGGCCGAGCCGAGAGGAAGCGAGAGCTCCCGAGTTTGCAAAGAGCTGCTTTGTGTTTGGTATTTTGAGAAAATGGCCGAATGCCTATTTCAGTTAGGAATGCCGCGCCGAGGTAGGCGCTGGTGGCAGCCGCACATAGGAATTCGTGAGCACGTTGGGCTTTCGGGCTGTGCTGGGAAGGTCTTCCGGACAAACGTTAACATTCCTTTAGGGGTGGTAGGATTTGGGGAGGGGGAGTAGAGCAGGCGACGACGGGGTAAATTACCGAGTTGCTGGGCTGTTGAGCTCTAGGAGAGCTTTCACTCTCCGTGTTCTGTGATGGCATTTGATTCCAACTTTTGTTGGTACTTAGAACTAAACCGGTTGGTGTTTTTACACTTGGGTAAAAAGGATTCCTTTTGCATTTTATATCTTTTTAGTACTTGTCACTTATTTTGCTTTTTCTGATCTGCAAGAGAACACCTCGTTTGAGAATAGCACCTTTTCGGTGGTTGGGAAGTTAACGTGGCTAAGACCATTGAAGAAGCCCAGCTTGTTTTCCAAGAAGGTGATCTTGTAATGGCTTCCTCTAGGCAAGTAGGCCAGATCAAGCACAATGCAACAAAATTGCTGATAGTCGAGTTGGGTTGTGCGATTATTGTATTAGGGGGCTTGAAGAAAATTCTTTATTTTTACTTGTGTAAAGTTTTGAGTAAACCAAAACTTCCTTTTCACAGGAAAAGGCGTCCATAATATTTTTTTTCCTCTTAAATTGGGAGTCGTCAAAAAAAGAGAGAGACCACGTTGTATTTTTTCAACAGTAGTTTTTTTCTCTTGAAGTTAGTGGAGTTTGTATGAAATTCAGTTAAGTTGATCAGTTCTTACAGGCTTCTACTTTCCAGGCGTTTCTGGCTTGTGAATTTCTGGGTTTTCTGATTCAGACCGTTGAACTGATGCAGGGGAGGAGGAGTTGGACTACTCATGTATTTAGCGTTAAAAATAATTGTAATTAACCTTAAAAATGAAGGTCGCCTTCCCCCTCCCCCTCCAGAACAATTAAAAATTCTGCATGCCAGCAACAGACCTAGTTGATGAATGAGTTGTCAAACAATTGGCAGAATATTTTCTAGGGATAGTAGACATTTTTTTTGGGGTGATTGCAGTAAAGAGAATGGGAATTAAGAAAAATGTTCTAAAGAGTTGTCACTAGTAGTTAATGAAGCTTATTGAGTTTTAAAGGTTGTACTGAGAAGTTTTTTCTTAAGTTATGAAGAATTATAACGTTGTGTTTAAACTGGTGCTCTTGTGTTTTGTTTTTTTCAAAATTCAGAGTACAGTTATGGCTACCCAGGTAATGGGGCAGTCTTCTGGCGGAGGAGGGCTGTTCACTGGCAGCAGTGGCATCGGCATGGCATTGCCTAACGACATGTATGACTTACACGACCTCTCCAAAGCTGAGCTGGCTGCACCTCAGCTTATCATGCTGGCAAATGTGGCTTTAACTGGGGAAGTAAATGGCAGCTGCTGTGATTACCTGGTGGGTGAAGAAAGACAGATGGCAGAACTGATGCCTGTTGGGGACAACAACTTCTCAGACAGTGATGGGGAAGGACTGGAGGAGTCTCCTGAAATAAAAGGTGAACCCAGTGGACTGGAAAACATGGAACTGAGGAATCTGGAGCTCAGTGTTGTAGAACCTCAGCCTGTATTTGAGGCCTCACCTGCCCCAGAAGTTTACAGCTCAAATAAAGAGCTTCCTTCAGAAACACCCGGAGCAGAGGACAAATGCAAGAACTTGAAGAGCAAACCCTTCCGCTGTAAGCCATGCCAATACGAAGCGGAATCTGAGGAACAGTTTGTACACCACATCAGGGTACACAGTGCCAAGAAATTTTTTGTTGAAGAAAGTGCAGAGAAGCAAGCAAAGGCCAGGGACTCGGGCTCTTCCACTTCAGAAGAGGGAGATTTCTCCAAGGGCCCCATTCGCTGTGACCGCTGTGGCTACAATACCAATCGATACGATCACTATACTGCACACCTGAAACACCACACCAGAGCGGGGGATAACGAGCGAGTGTATAAGTGCATCATTTGTACATACACAACAGTTAGTGAGTATCACTGGAGGAAACACTTGAGGAACCATTTTCCAAGGAAAGTCTACACGTGTGGGAAATGCAACTACTTCTCAGACAGAAAAAACAATTACGTTCAGCATGTCAGAACTCACACAGGTAAGAAAGTTCCGTTCTCGTCTCTCATTGTTAATTGAGTCGTGCTTGGGAAAAGGGGCTCTGAGTCCAGATCCAGGTTCCATTATTTGCTGTCTTTGTGACCTTGGACAAGTTATTTAACTTCTTTGTTGAACCTTCTCCGTGGAGTAACAACATGTGGGATTGGAGGAGTTAAGTGAATTAACATATGTAAAGTGCTGAGTGTCCTTTGAAAGGAACAGCCTAGAGCCATCTAACTGATGCTCTTCTTTTTTTTTTTTGGAGACAGAGTTTCACTCTGTTGCCCTGGGTTGAGTGCTGTGGCATCATAGCTCACAACCTCAAACTCTTGGGTTCAAGTGATCCCCTTGACTCAGCTTCCTGAGTAGGTGAGACTACAGGTGCCCATCACCAGCCTGAATAATTTTTTTTTTTTTTTGAGACAGTGTCACTTTGTTTCCCTCAGTAGAGTGCTGTGCTGTCACAGCTTACAGCAATCTCCAGCTCTTGGGCTCAAGTGGTTCCCTTGCCTCAGCCTCTCCAGTAACTGGAACTACAGATGCTCACCACAACACCCTTCTACTTTTTTTTTTTTTTTTTGAGACAGAGTCTCTCACAATGTCACCCTCCGTAGAGTGCTGTCGCGTCACAGCAAGGTCAAATTCTTGGGCTTAAGCCATTCTCTTGCCTCAGCCTCCCAAGAATCTGGGATTACGGGTGCTTGCCACATCATTTGGTTGTAGTTGTCATTGTTTGGCAGGCCCGGGCTGGATTCAAACCTACCAGCTCTGGTATACGTGGCTGGCGCCCTAGCCACTGAGCTATAGGCGCCGAGCCCACCTGCTATTTTTTAAAGATGGGGTCTTGTGGCTCTGCGCCTGTGGCTCAAGTACCTAAGGCGCCAGCCACATACACCTGATCTGGCAGGTTTGAATCTAGCCTGGCCTGCCAAACAACAATGATGGCTGCAACCAAAAAAAGAGGGAGTCTTGCTTTGGCTCAGGCTGGTTGCAAACTTGTGAGTTCAGGTAATCCACCTGCCTTGGCTTCGCAGAGTGCTGAGATTATAGGTGTGAGCCACTGTGCTGGGCCATCCCAACTAATTTTTCTAGTAGAGACAGGGTACGGGGTCTCACTCTCGATCAGGCTGGTCTTGAACTCCTGAGCTCAAGCAGTCCACCTGCCTTGGCCTCCCAGACTGCTGGGATTACAGGCAGGAGCCACCACACCCTGCCTACCAAAGCTCGTGTAAAGTACATATCCTAACAACTTGAGATAGACCACTTCACTAAGTTAGATTGCTTTGAAGTTTTTAGATATGTTTATCTGACAGGGAGCATACCAAAGGTACAGAATAGTTTCCAGAAGGAACTGAGGGCTTAGATAATAAAGGAAAACCCAATGATAAGCCTTGCTTAGCTCCATTGAACAAAAACTGCAAACTTTCAAACATTTGACTTGTGGCATCGGCTTCCTAAATGGAACAACTTGTCTTTATCCCCAAAACGTAGAAGTGTGAGTTCTTAAAAGATCGGTGGCATTACCACCAGTTGAAACTATTTTCTTAAGAAAGTAAACACACGTGGAAAATGGAACTGCTTTCAGACAGGAAACTATTATGTTCAGCCCGTTGAATGCATGCAGGTAAAAGGACCTTGCTAGTCAGTCCATAGGCATATTTATCCAGAAAATTGACGCTTTCTTAAAAATATGAGACATTTTAAACATTGCAGAAGTGAAGAGAATGCCACAGTGCCTAATATCATACTCTTCACTTGGCACCTGTGGCTCAGTGAGTAGGGCATCGGCCCCATATACCAAGGGTGGTGGGTTCAAACCCCACCCTGGCCAAACTGCAACAACAACAACAAAATAGTCCAGCATTGTTGTGGGCGCCTGTGGTCCCAGCTACCCAGGAGGCTGAGGCAAGAGAATCACCTAAGCCCAAGAGTTGGAGGTTGCTGTGGGCTGTGACGCCATGGCACTCTACCAGGGCGATAAAGTGAGACTATGTCTCTTAAAAAAAAAAGAAAGAAAGAAAGGGGAGGCTATGGGATGCTATTTGCATAGGTCCCCTTCTGCAGGAGTTGGCTCTCCGCAGGACTTGATCCCATAGGTAAAGAAGACCCCTGGCAAAGGCATTGATACTGCTGTGCTTAAGCGGTAGACTTAAAAAACAATGAAACTTACAGGTGAAATTCTATTGTAAGAACTATCTCTAGATTATGACCAGTGGTTTATGTATCGAATGCTTTAAAATCCAGTCGGGTAAAACACTTTGCAGTCCCTTTGGAATTTGTTGTAACCTGTGATTGTCTCCATGTTTTGAAACTAATTGATTTCAGGAATAAAGTTCACACATTAGAAAAGTGCATAGCATTGGAAACAAAGTTGCGTTAATTGTTAGACAAACTGTTAGACCAGAGCTAATTTCACCTACAGTTTTTATTATTTATTTTGACAGAATCTTGCCCTGTAACCTGGGCTAGAGCACAGTGGCTTCATCATAGCTCACTGCAACCTGAAATTCCTGGGGTCAAGCCTTCTGAGTAGCTCAGACTGTGCATACCTGGCTAATTTCTCTTTATATGTGGAGATGGGGTCGTGCTCTTGATCAGGCTGGTCTTGAACTCTGGGCCTCAAGTGATCCTCTAGCCTTAGCCTCTCAAAATGCTAGGATTACAGGCGTGAGCCATCTGCCTGGCCTTCACTTACAAATTCCTTTTTTTCTTTTTCAGAGATATGAGTCTTATTTTGTTGGCCTCAGTAGAGTGCTGTGGTATCATAGCTCACAGCAATCTCCAGCTCTTACCTCAGCCTCCCAAGTAGCTGGGACTACAGGCACTGTAGGTGTCCTGTACTGGAATAGGAACAAATATTTTTCTTGTCATTCCCTAAACAATACAGCATATCAACTTGTGGCATAACATTTACGTTGTATTATGTATTACAAGTACAGTATACGGGAGGGTTTGAGAGGGTTTGTGTAGGTTATATGCAAATGCTATGCAATTTTATATAAGAGACTTGAGCATCAGTAGGTTTTGGTATCCTTAGGAGATCCTGGAACCAATTCCCAAGTAGTCTACCATGGGACTACTATAGACTCACAGCCACCATGCAAGTCAACATACAGAATTTGTACTAGCACCCCAGTGTCTTTGTCTTATTAAATTTGTTAGAGGCCTGGCACGGTGGCTCACACATGTAATCCCAGCATTTGGGAGGCCAAGGTGGGTGGATTGCCTGAACTCAGAGTTTTGAGACCAGCCTGAGCCAGAGCAAGGCCTCTACTCTAAATAGCTGGGTGTCGTGGCAGGTGCCTGTAGTCCCAGCTACTTGGGAGGCTAAGGCAAGAGAATTGCTGAAGTTCAGGAGTATGAGGTTGCTATGAGCTGTGATGCCAAGGCACTCTACAGTGTGTGACAAAGTGAGACCGTGTCTCAGAAAATAAAATAATTTTTTTGTCACTTTGGTACAATTTTTATTTTTTAGTTTTTTAGAGACAGAGTCTCACTTTGTTGCCCTCAGTAGAGTGGTATGGCGTCACAGCTCACAGCAACCTCCAACTCTTGGGCTTAGGCGATTCTCTTGCCTCAGCCTCCCGAGTAGCTGGGACTACAGGTCTCCAACATGCAGCTATTATTTTGTTGCAGTTTGGCTGGGACTGGGTTTGAAACCACCACCCTCGGTATATGGAGCTGGCACCCCACTCACTGAGCTGCAGGCGCCACCCATAATTTTTTTAAGATATGAGGTCTGCCTATTTCCCAGGTTGGTCTTGAACTCCTGGGCTCACACAGCCCTGTTTCAGCCTGCTGTGTAGCTGGGATCCCTGGCTGGTCAGGTGTATGTCTCAGAACTGTTGGGTTGCTGAACAACATAACAGCTTTCTCAAGAAACTGAGAATGTTTTTAATAGTAAATTTAAATTTGTTGATTTAAAGAACATTTTTCGAAGGAACAATGGAAAATGGAGGGAACAGGGAAAATTTCACTGTTGTATGTATTTCTGGTTTTAATGTAAAGGGTTTTTATTTTTGCCGGGTACTGTGGCTCACCCCTGTAATCCCAGCACCGTGGGAGGCTGAGGCAGGAGGATTGCTTGAGCTCAGGAGTTTGAGACTTGACTGAGTGAGAGTGAGACCCTGACTCATAAAAAAAAAAAAGAAAAAAGAAAAACGAAAAACCCAGCCAGGCACTGTGATGAGTGGCTTCTGGCAGCTGAGACAGGTGAATCCCTTGAGCTTAGAAGTTCAAGACTAGCTTGAGTAAAAAGCAAGATGCGCCTGTTTCTAAAAATAAAACTAGCTGAGCATTGTGGTAGACTCCTATAGTCCCAGCTACTTGGGAGGCTGAGTTTGAAGTTGCTTTGAGCTAGGATGCTATGGCACTCAACCAAGGCAACAGAGTGAGACTCTTGTCTCAGAAAAAAAAAAATTAAGAAAAAATGTTTTAGAGTGGTTAATGTCTTAGTTAAGAAACTAATTTTTGGGGGCAGCGCCTGTGGCTCAAAGGAGTAGGGTACTGGCCCCATATGCCGGAGGTGGCAGGTTCAAACCCAGCCCTGGCCAAAAACTGCAAAAAAATCCCCCCAAAACAATAATTTTTAATGGTCAGGTTTTATGTATGTAACTATATCATACATTATTCCTCTCTTTTAAGGTTTATATATAATATTTTATTCCCCTTTTTGTTTCTTTGCCACTTGTTCCAGGATAAAGCTGATATTAACGCACAATAAGGTTATTATATTACATAGCTAACATTAGTTGTATCTCACTTTATATTTTAATGTTAAATGTATTTTTTCTTCTTATTATAATTAGAAACAATTTCACTCTGTTGTCTCAGCTAGAGTGCTGTGGCATCATTGTAGCTCACTGTACCCTCAACTCCTGGGCTGAAAGGATGTTCCTACTTCAACCTTCTGATTTCCTCTGCTTCTCCTTCTGAAGCAGCTGAGCTGAGATGACACCACGGTACCCCTACCCAGGGTGACAGAGTGAGACTGTCTCAAAAACAAACAAACAGAAATTAAAATTGTTGTGGGGTGGGGGAACTGGAGATTACTTTTATTTAAGTTGGCCTCTTAATTTTTTGGTTTTGTTTTTTAACCAGAGGACAAATTTTAAATTTAAAAGAAAACATTTTTTTTTTTTTTTTTTTTTTTGAGACAGAGCCTCAAGCTGTCCCCCTGGGTAGAGTGCCCTGGCATTACAGCTCACAGCAACCTCCAACTCCTGGGCTCAAGCGAGTCTCTTGCCTCGGCCTCCCAAGTAGCTGGGACCACAGGCGCCCGCCACAACGCCCGGCTATTTTTTTTTTGGTTGCAGCCGTCATTGTTGTTTGGCGGGTCCGGGCTGGGGATTCGAACTCGCCACCTTAGGTGTACGTGGCTGGCGCCTTAGCCGGTTGAGCTATAGGCGCCGAGCCAAGAAAACATTTTTGCTTATAAGTATAACTGAAAAATTAGTGCATGGTGTTCTATAACACCTTTATTGAAATAAATTTTATTTATTTATTTATTTATTTGCAGTTTTTGGCCGGGGCTGGATTTGAACTCACCACCTCCAGCATATGGGGCCAGTGCCCTACCCTTTTGAGCCACAGGTGCCGCCCTTGAAATAAATTTATATGCCATATAAATGCCTGATAGGGACATTTCATATAAAAGGAATCATAAAATAGGCAATCCTCCGAGACAGAGCCTCAAGCTATTCCCCTGGGTAGAGTGCCATGGCTTCACAGCTCACAGCAACCTCCAACTCCTGGGCTCAAGCGAGTTTCCTGCCTCTGCCTTCCAAGTAGCTGGGACCACAGGTGCCTGCCACAACGCCCGGCTACTTTTTGGTTGCAGCCATCGTTGTTTGGCGGGTCCCGGCTGAATTTGAACCCAGCACCTTAGGTGTATGTGGCTGGCGCCTTAGCCACTTGAGCCACAGGTGCCTAGCCCTACTTTTTTTTTTTTTTTTTTTTAAGAGAAAGTCACTTTATCACCCCTGATAGAGAGCTGTGGTGTCTTAGCTCACAGCAACCTCAAACTCTAGGGCTCATAGCTCACAGCAACCTCAAACTCTAGGGCTCAAGCCATCTTCTTGCTTCAGGTTTTCATTTTTAGTAGAGATGGGGTCTCACTCCTGCTCAGGCTGGTCTCGAACTTGTGACCTCAATCTATCCACCTGCCTTAGCCTTCCAGAGTGGTAGGCTTACAGTGAGCCGCTGTGCCGGACCCTTTCTTTTGATTACTATCATGTTTTCAAAGTTCATGTATAGTGTCATATGCCCAGTATTTGTTTTCCTTTTATTGCCAGATAATAATCTCTTATATAGATATATAACATATTATTTATATATTCAGTAGTTCATGGATGTTTGGATTCTATTCACTTTTTAGCTATTTAGGAATAATGCTGCTATGAACATTTGTTTAAGTTGTTATGTGGACATATGTTAGTTTCTGTTGAGTATGTACCTAGGAGTGGAATTGCAGGGCTGTATGCTAACTGTTTTTACTGAGGTTTAACTTTTGGGTAACTGCCAAGCTGTTTTTACAGTCCCAGCAAGGTATGATTATTCCAATTTCTCCATATGTTAACTCAACCAATACTGTCAACATCTGTCCTGATTAGAGCCATCCTAGTGGGGATGAAGTCTTCATCTCATTGTGGTTTTGATTTGTATTTATTTCCCTTGTGGTTAATGATAATGTGCATCTTTTCATGGGCATATCATCTATTTGTGTATCTTCTTTTTTTTTTTTTTTTTTTTTTTTTTTGAGACAGAGCCTCAAGCTGTCCCCCTGGGTAGAGTGCCGTGGCATTACAGCTCACAGCA
>NW_003852525.1:4946520-4956226 GCF_000181295.1 Otolemur garnettii | reverse complement strand
GGTCCGGGCTGGGGATTCGAACCTGCCACCTTAGGTGTACATGGCTGGTGCCTTAGCCGGTTGAGCTATAGGCGCCGAGCCTGTGTATCTTCTTTTAACATTTTTACACTACCTTAATTCTTCCAGGTCACAAGGTAGGCAGTCTATTGCAACCAGCTCTTTACAGCTAATCCCTAGATAACAGCTAATTATAGCAGAGTTACTGGGAACACAGTTCTTATTCATTATCATTTTTTTCATACCATCTTTTCCCATTTTATTAGACAAATGTGTTCCTGTATCTTCTGTGCAGGCAAAATTAGTAGTTGCTCTTTACTGAGGGCTTTACTGTGTGCTAGGCACAGTGTTAAATGCTCTGCAGTATTATCTAATTTAAATTATCACAGTTACAGGAAATGAAGGTACTGTTATTTTTATAGATGAGAAAAGGGGGTGTTTAAGTAACTTTTCCATGGTCATAATTATTTTGTGTGCAGAGGCTGTGTGAAAATAAATTGTCTACCTTTTGTTGAAACCTATTTTGTGGTGGACAGCCCATGTCTGAAAAGAAGATACATGTCCTGCCTTTGAGTCGCAAATTCTGTAATACTGAGTCACTGGCCTTTCATCTTCGCTTCAGTTGTTCTTAGTCCCTATAGATTTTATTTATTTATTTATTTATTTTTGAGACAGTCTCCCAATCGCCTTGGATAGAGTGCGGCCACGCCACAGCTCACAGCAACTTCAAACTCTTGGGCTTAAGTGATTCTCTTGCCTCAGCCTCCCAAGTAGCTGGGACTACAGGCATCTGCCACGACGCCCGGCTATATTTTTTGTTATAGTTGTCATTGTTGTTTAGCAGAGCCAGGCCGGGTTTGAATCCACCAGCCCCAGTGTATATGGCCCACACCCTAACCACTGAGCTATGGGCGCTGAGCCAAGCTTTTATAATTTAATATTTGATGACCTATTTTATAAGTGGTATATCCACCGCTTGAATTTTTGGCTTAAAGCAACAATATCCCCACTCAAAGGGTTGTTGATTTAAGCCAACAATTGCAATTGGTAGATTTTTCATTTACAAGGATCAAAAAATTATCCAAACAGTAGCATCAGAAAGTTTGCGTAGATTTTTAACACATGATAATCTACCTTTTTGCTAGACTAGGAAAAAAGTCCTTTTTAAAAAGTGCTCAGTATTGCATATTGTTACTTTATTAGTGAGAATTGTATTTGGCTTGTTTTGTTACATTTAAATACTATTCATTATACTTTTGCAGGAGAACGCCCATATAAATGTGAACTCTGTCCTTACTCAAGTTCTCAGAAGACTCATCTAACTAGACATATGCGCACTCATTCAGGTTGGTAAGACGTGGAAACTTCTCTCCCATTTTCAATGAACGACCACTATAAGGGAGTTCGTTTTTATTTTTAATACAATTTAGAAATTAGAGTTAAAAAAAAAATCAGTGTTCTGTCAATGTGGAGCTGTATTTAAGTCAGGATTCCTAATGTGTACTCCATAGGTAGAACCCCTGAAAATGAGTGTGAATTTGCATGTGTACTTCTGCGGGGAGGACCCTTAATTTTCTTTGGATGTTTCAAGAGTTCCATGACTCCAGTAAATTACTAATGTCGACCAAACCTGGCTCAGCCTCTGAGCAGCCCCAGCCGTCTCTCACATTCCCCCAACGCTGAGTTTCATGGTGTGTCTGCCTGGTATCAGGGATTCTTTCTTAGGGTCTCAGGTTCTAAAATTTGGGTTTGTTTTTTGAGAATTGATAGGTCTTTTGAGGACTGATTACAGAAGCTTAACTTAAAAACAAAAACGATAGATAAACCAGGAAGCCAATTTATTACCCTGTAATAAAAGTGCAGGATTAGTAAAGTGAGAGACTCAGTCGCTGAATCGGTTGTGAGCACCACTCAGAACTGGTCTTCATTAACAAGGTTAGTAAGTGGCCAAGTAAAAAGTTAATGGTAGCATTGGTGATCTGGAATAGATGGTTATTTCATTTTTTGCTTTGATTGCCCCTTGGTGAACTACCAGACTTAGAATATATGCCCTTGTAGGGAAAGTATGGTAAAGTCTTACTGTTTACCCAAAGTCTTCATAGCCCCCTCTCCCTTAAATTCATAATTACCTTAGATCTGTGTTGCCTCATTGGGTAGCCACTAGCCACGTGCGGCTATTGAGCTTGTGAAACTTGGCTAGTTTGAATTGAGGCTTATAAAATATATTGAGGCTTATATACGTGCTGGATTTCAAACAGTATGAAGAATATACAATAATCTCTTTTTGATGTTGATCATGTGTTACAGTTACTGAATATGTTGGTCTAAACAAGTAATACAATTAATTTTACCTGTTCCTCTTTTACTTTCATAATGTGAATACCAGAAAAATTAAAATTCATACGTGTGATTTGCCTTATATTTCCATTGGACCTTGTGGCCTTAAGCCAGTAGTGAGAGTGAGACTGGATTGTATGACAAGTGCTGATGGACTTGAGCAGCTGTGAGTGTCTTACGGCACGCTGGCCAACTTTTCCTGACCCTCTATGCTGGTCATGTTAATGTACTTTGTTCCTTGTAAATCTTAGCTATTGAGTTGTGCCGCTTTACTAGAAACCTGGTTTTATTACTTTTGGGAGATTCCTGGTTTCATTGTCTAAGGGTATGTGGATGCAGACCTTGGCTTCATTGAGGGTAGACGTCTTGCCCATTGGCAGCTATCCTCTACATTTAAGAGCCACGTGAATTAAATAAAGTCACTTGAGTCTTCATAACTATTTTATTTTATTATTTATTTATTTTTTTGAGACACAGTCTCACTTTCTCTCCCCTGGTAGAATACTGTGGTGTCATATATGGTCACGGCAACCTCAGACTCCTGGGCTTAAGTGATTCCTTTGCCTCAGCTTCCCAAGTAGCTGGGATTACAGGCACCTGCCACATTTTTAGAGATGGGGTCTCTCTGGCTCAAGCTGGTCTCAAACTCCTGAGCTTAGGTGATCCACTTGCCTTGGCCTCCCAGAGTGCTGGGCTTACAGGTGTGCCACCACCCCCGGCCTTTCTAACTATTTTAGACTGTATCAGTTCTGGTATCCCCACTTTTTACAAATGAGGAATCTAAGGCATGGAAAACGCAAGGCCGCCTTCATGTAGAATGTGCCCCTTCTCGCTGTGCATACTTGCTTTCTCATGGTGTCATTTAGCTTTTCTTTTGTTCCTTGTAAACTTATATTATTTGTGAACTGGAAATTAAATGTTTGGTGTCTACCTGTCAAATGGTGTGCCTTACTTAAAGTCACATCTGGTTACCAGGCATCCACAGACTATGGCCCGTGGGCCACATGCAGCCCGCCTAGGACATTTATCCGGCCCACTGGGTGTTTTTGTTTTCTTTTTCTTTTTGAGACAGAGTCTCATTTTGTTGCCCTGGGTAGAGTACTGTGGTGTCACAGCTCACAGCAACCTCCAGCTTTTGGGCTTAGGCAATTCTCCTGCCTCAGCCTCCCGAGTAGCTGGGACTACAGGCCCCCGCCACAACGCCCGGCTATTTTTTGTTGCAGTTTGGAATTTGGCTGGGGCTGGGTTTGAACCTGCCACTCTTGGTATATGGGGCCGGCGCCCTACCCACTGAGCCACAAGCGCCACCCCTCAAGTATGAATTCTTTCACTGAATTAATAGTTCCTTGCCTTGTCACTGTTGAAGTATTTATGGTGTTTTATACCAGTTGATAGTCTTTGCCTGAAATGATTTTATTTAGATTTTCTAAATGTCTTTGAGTTTTGTTTGTTAAGTTCTAAAGATGTTTCAGTAGTTGATGTTATAGCATAGCACAAATATTTTAACAGCTTTTAATAACTAGTAGTAGCTACTGTTTATTATATGCATGCTAGGTACTGATAAACAGGTATTTGCTGTCTCTGTACCTAGCACTGTGAAGGTACTGAACCCTAGTTAGATGAGAACGCTGGCTCAGAGAGGGTCACCATAATAAGGCTAATGGTCATTCCTTCAAAGTGGAAGACCTGGGATTTGTTTTCAGACTCCTCGGCCTCCTGGCATTTATCAGTGGTGTTAGATCATGATGGTTCAGAAGGCGGCTTAGGCAGAAAGGCCGCAGCATAATGAAAGTGCAACTGTACTGTGGAAAGAGCAGAACCCAAACTCGTTCTTTTGTTGGATTGTAACAATTTGTGAGTCACAAACAGGAAATGAAAATGGTTAGTCTGTTTTGTGTATGAGTATTTCAGCAGATCCTATGTTTGAACACTTTTAATAGAAGGTTGCTGATGATACTGGCATTAAAGTGAGGCTGAGTTAGGTCAGATTGGATGGTCTTTTGGACTGGGTTGTGTGGAGTGACTATCTTGGTGTCTTTGTGGTCTGGGGTTTGTATTTACAGGTCACCTTGGACATTTTGGCATCTTCCTGTGAATGTATTTTGGGGAAGAGATGTGTGAGCTTCATCTGTTTGATTTCTGGAAGAGATTAGGCTCTGTTGAGTTAATATATTTTAGAAAAAGTGACAAATTTGGTAAAACTATATTACTCATTTCCTTGGACCATTTTATTCATAGGATGAGTCTTTATTTATTTATCTTTGAGACATAATCTCACTGTCAGCCTGAGTAGAGTACTGTGGAGTCATAGCTCACAGCAACCTCAAACTCTTGGACTCAAGCAGTCCTCGTGCCTCAGCCTCCCAAGTAGCTGGGACTGCAGGCAGAACGCCTGGCTATTTTTTAGAGATGGGATCTCGCTTTTACTCAGGCTGGTCTTGAAGTTGTGAGCTCAGGCAGTCCATCCGCCTCAGTCTCCCTGAATGCTGGGATTACAAGTGTGAGCCACTGTGCCTGGCCCCATAGGATGTCTTCTATGGCCAAATTTGAGAGGAATGAGAATATTAGTTTCATAAAACAGAAAATTGCCTATCAGTGGAAGTCTAGACACTAACCTAACTTGGCATTACTCTCCATTTCATTAGTATTTCTTTTCTTTTTTTTTTTAAGAGACAGTCTCATTTTGTCGCCCTGGGTAGAGTGCTGTGGCATCACAGCTCACAGCAACCTCCAGCTCTTCGGCTTAGGTGATTTTCTTGCCTCAGCCTCCCGTGTAGCTGGGACTACAGGTGCCCACCACAACACCCGGCTATTTTTTGTTGCAGTTTTGCCGGGGCTGGGTTTGAACCCTCCACCCTCTGTATATGGGGCCGGTGCCCTACCCACTGAGCCACAGGGGCTGCCCATTGTTAGTATTTCTTCTGAATAGTAGGGTATCTTCTCTTGTAGTCCTTGAGGCAGTGACATTATCCTGACCTCATTTCCACCTGTTAGTGGAGATGTACCGTCACCTTTGTATTTGCCAGTATGTTTTTGTGTATATCACATGGGCCAGTTGCTAGTGTAGGGATTGATTTACCATCTTTTCCCATGAATAAGTTTTTGTTACAGGGAACTAACAGCTTGCCAAGTTTCACATCCATTTATTATACTTCTTTGTAAGATGGAAAAAAAGGTTTATTTTTATTTTTCAGCTATATGCTTAATTTGCTTCCACCTACTATTTGGTGATTATTGTTGGGGGATTGTTTAGCTGGGATTATATGAAAGATGTTAGGCTTCAAGAGTTTTTCATGAAATCAGAATAAGTTTTTAAATAGTGTATAATTTTAATTTTTTATTTTTCTGAGCCTCACTCTGTTGCCCTGGGTAGAGTGCTGTGGCATCATAGCTCGCCTTTCGATTTGACTTAGACATAGAAATTGTTTTTGGAAGAATTAAAATAGACAACTGGCACATGTATAAAGATGAGAAGTATAGGTAGAATTGGAAAAAAGGAACCATTCATACAGGGCAAGATCTGTGTTCAGCTAGGTACTAATAGATAAGAAAATAGTAATCTATGAGGGCTGTCCAGAAAGTATCCAGCCACGTAATATGAGAAATAGAGACGTGACTAGATGCTAAAACAGAAAATGTCTGTGCCCGCCGCTCCCTACCTGGTTCTTAGGTCGAGGCTCAGACCTGGTTGGTGCTCCCAGCTCAGGGCTCCTCATTCCCTCGTGGTTCTAAAATGGTGGTATTTTAATTATAATTTTTTATTAGTGTAAATGTTTTCATAAACAGATAATCCCATCAGCTCTTTGTTTACTCAGAGTGGAGTGTATGTACTCTGGAAAGACAGGATAAATATTTGAATCTATCTGTCCACACTTCAAGTTTCCAGTTGGTTCCAAAAGTAAGCAATTCTAGATGCTGCCATAGTGTGTGCTTGTTCTGTGCTCAGTGTTAAGAGCTTTGCATGGATTAGATTATGCATAGCTCATAACACTGAAAGAGTCTTTTATTTTTATTTTTATTTTTTTGAGACAGAGCCTCAAGCTGTCCCCCTGGGTAGAGTGCCGTGGCATTACAGCTCACAGCAACCTCCAACTCCTGGGATCAAGCGAGTCTCCTGCCTCAGCCTCCCGAGTAGCTGGGACCACAGGCGCCCGCCACAACGCCCAGCTATTTTTTGGTTGCAGCTGTCATTGTTGTTTGGCAGGTCTGGGCTGGGGATTCAAACCCGCCACCTTAGGTGTACGTGGCTGGCGCCTTAGTTGAGCTATAGGCGCCGAGCCAAGAGTCTTTTACATATAAAGAAACTGAGCCTTAGAGAGGTTTCAGTACCTTGCTCGATGGCTCAGAGTAAGCAAGTTGCAGCACTCGTATTTTTTTTTCTCCCTGTGATACTCTAGAACAAGTTCTTAGCCACTATACCACTTGTCTTTCTCTACTGTCTGTTTGTTAAACAAATGCTTATCTCCATTTAAACCACTCCCTGGAAAGGACAGTGTAAAGTCAAGTATAGAGTAATGTAGCATGCTATGGAATCTCTCTGTTTATTGAATCTGTTAAACTGATTCTGTTGAACTGATGCGGGAAATAAGTGTCCATTTAGCTGTGTGTCCAATCTGACACGTCTGGATAAAGTTTTTGTTTGTGTGATTATTTTATCACCAGACATTTTCTAATCATGTAAAACTTAACATCTACATGGTTTTGCTTAATGTCTGAGTTCTGCTTTAAGAAAAAAATATAAAAGATTTGATATGAATTTGAGAATGTTTGAGAGATGAATTTTCATAAATGTCAATTTCCGTTTTTCTACTATGCATTCCATTGGACCAGTTGGGTATGGATCCCATTTGGTAATACTTGCTAGAGTGTGATCTAGATGGGTATGTATGCAGGTAGAACGTGTTATCAATGGGGGTGGAGGTGGTTCTGGTTCTGCGCATCTGTTGTTACGACTTGGCTTATTTTACATACCATATCTATTTGTATGCCAGTTTTCATTTACCTAATTTCTTTGTCCATTTTATAGCAAGGTAGGGGGAACGTAATGACCCTGCTTTATTTTTAATTTAAAGTAGCAACTCTGGCACTGGAAAAATTTGCTGAGTGAAACTTGAGCAAATTTGGCTCCTTTGGCTGAGTAAACTCTTGCCATGATGAAAAAAGGATTAAGTTTTCAGAAGAAGCCTTTGCTTCCTCCAGCTAAGGCAGTTTTAAGAGTTTTGCACTTAGGATCAGAGTATAATCTGGAGTGAAAGATACCCCTCTCTCAAAATTTAAAAGTAGGGACATTTTATATTCTATTCCCTTATACATTTATTTTAACTAAACATAAAGAATTTTAAAATTGATTAGTTTCCTTAGTAACTCTGCACCAAAAGTAACACCCAGAGGCCATCTGAACGTTGCCAGTAATTGCTCACTTTTTGATGAATGTCTATTCCTTTTCATTATTTATTGAGACAAAGTCTTACTCTGTTGCCTGGGCTAGAGTGCCAGGGTGTCAGCAGAGCTCACAGCGACCTTAAACTCCTGGGTTCGAGTGATCTTCCTACCTCAGCCTTCTGAGTAGTTGGGACTACAGGTGCCAGCCACCATGCCCTGCTAGTTTTTCTACTTTTAGTAGAGACTTGCTCTGCTTAGGCTGGGCTCTAATTCCTGTGCTCAGGCAATCCTCTGGCCTCCACCTCCCGGAGCGCTAGGATTACAGGTGTGAACCACTGCACCTGGCCTATTTTTATTTATTTATTTATTTTATTTTACTTTTTGAGAGAGGGTCTTGCTCTGTCACCTGGGCTAGAGTACAGTGGCATCATCATAGCTCACTTGTAACCTCCAACTCCTGGGCACAAGTGGTCCTCCTGCTTCAGCTTCCTGAGTAACTGGTACTACTCAGGCGCCACCAGGCAGAGCTAATTTTCCGTGTTTTTTTTTTTTTTTTTCTTTTTTTTTTTTTTTTTTTTTTTGGAGATCAACAGGGTTTCTGTGTTGCTGTGCTCAGGCTCGTCTCAACTCTGGGCCTCAGGTGATTCTTTTGCCTCAGCCATGTGAAGTGCTAAGATTGTAGGTGTGAGCCAGTTTACTGTAAATTGGTAAACTTGTTGAAGATGATGATCGACTGAGATAATTATTCTTTTGATTGGTCTGAGAATCAGTGTCATGGAATTGAGAATAGTAATACAAATAAATATGGTCAATGTAAGGTGCATGAAACAGTCTTCTCAATAAATAGTCCTTGTGGTTATTTTACATGTACGATCCCTTATAAGTATATTTCACTCTTGAGTTTGTTTTAATCGATTTCTTCTCTGACACTTTTGATTTCCCTTTAGGTGAGAAGCCGTTTAAATGTGACCAGTGCAGTTACGTGGCCTCTAATCAACATGAAGTAACTCGCCATGCAAGACAGGTTCACAATGGGCCTAAACCTCTTAACTGCCCACACTGCGACTACAAAACAGCCGACAGAAGCAACTTCAAAAAACACGTCGAGCTCCACGTCAACCCACGGCAGTTCAATTGCCCTGTGTGCGACTATGCAGCTTCCAAGAAGTGTAATCTACAGTATCACTTCAAATCTAAGCATCCTACTTGTCCTAATAAAACCATGGACGTCTCAAAAGTGAAACTAAAGAAAACCAAAAAGCGAGAGGCTGACTTGCCTGATAACAACATTACCAACGAAAAACCAGAAACAGAGCAGACGAAAACAAAGGGGGATGCGGCTGGAAAGAAAAACGAGAAGTCTGTAAAAGTGGAGAAAAGAGACGTTTCAAAAGAGAAAAGGCCTTGTAGTAGCGGCTCAGTGACCCAAGTGACGACCAGAACTCGCAAATCAGCCACAGAAATTAAAGAGATGGATGTACCCACAGGCAGTAATTCAGAAAAGCTCTGTAAAATCAAGAAAAGCAAAAGGAAGATGGAAGCTGAAGCCCAGTCCTTACCTGATCCCGTGAATAATGAGGAACCTGTGACCAAGAAGAAAAAGAAGGCAGAAGGCAAACCCAGAAGTGGTCAGGAAGCGCCAAAGGGTGACTCCAAAGTGGAGGAGAGTAAGAAGCAAAAGGCCTGCATGAAAAAAAGTGCAAGGAAGAAAACCCTGAAAAGTAAGTCAAGTAAAAGAACCAGCAAGCCTGCTCAGAAGGAGCCTGCTCAGAAGGGGTCTGCTCAAATGGCACCTGCTCAGAAGGGGCCTCCTCAGATGGCACCTGCCCAGATGGGGTCTACTCAGAAGGGGCCTCCTCAGATGGAGCCTTCTCAGATGGGGCCTTCTCAGATGGCGCCTGCCCAGATGGGGTCTGCTCAAATGGGTCCTGCTCAGAAGGGGCCTCCTCAGATGGAGTCTGCTCAGATGGAGGTTGTTCAGAAGGAGCCT
>NW_003852525.1:4940878-4945605 GCF_000181295.1 Otolemur garnettii | reverse complement strand
AGAGTTCTGCTCAGATGGACCCTGCTCAGAAGGGGTCTGCTCAGATGGGGCCTGTTGAAAAGGGGTCTCAGATGGGGTCTACTCAGAAGGGGTCTCAGATGGAGCCTGCTCCGAAGAGTTCTGTTCAGACGGGGTCTGCTCAGATGGAGCCTGCTCCTCTGGAGGTTGTTGAGATGGAAACTACTCCAGTGGCCCTGCCTCCTCCCATGGACATTGTTCAGAAGGAGCCTGCTCAGCTGGGGCCTTCCCCTGTGGAAGTGGTTCAGAAGAGGCCTCGGTTGGAGCTGCCTCCTCCCACAGAGCCTCCTTTTCACATGGAACTAATTCCCAAAAAGTCTCCTCTCCGAAAAGATAAAAAGGAGAAGTCTGACGTGCAGAGTGAAATGGCAGAAATGGCACGGAAGGAGCAAGTCCTTATTGAAGTTGGCTTAGTGCCTGTGAAAGACAGCCGACTCCTGAAGGAAAGTGCAAGGACACAGGATGTCTTACCACCGTCACCAGCGCTGCCAAAGGAAAGCTTAAAAGAAGAGGCATCAAAAGACCAAAAGTCACTCTCTGAAAGTGAAGGGGATAAAGAAACCCCTTTTCAGAGAGCAGGAGCCGAGGCGGCAGATGCCAGCCCAGCTGGTCCTGCTGCTTCTGTCAAGGAATCCACCAGTGTTTCATCCTCTGGACAAAACCTGAATATGCCAGAGGGTGAAACTTCAGATGGTAAAAATCAGACTGACAGTATTCCTTGTGAAATGGAAATGGACACTGATGAGAACACAACAGAGAATCTCCCCAGCAACGACTCAGCAGCTGAAGACCCAGTTTCACCGTCGCTCCCTGCCCCACCAGTAGAAGCAAGTGAAGCCGTGTCCAAAACGACTCTGACGTCACCTCCTATTACCACGGCAGTAAATGAGTCTCAGGAAATTGATGAAGACGAAGGCATACACAGTCACGATGGAAGTGACCTAAGTGACAACATGTCAGAGGGTAGTGATGACTCAGGGCTGCATGGGGCTCGGCCAGCTCCACAAGAGCCCGGTAGGAAAAACGCAAAGGGAGCCTTGGCGGTCAAAGCATCCAAGGGAGAGTTCGTTTGTATCTTCTGCGATCGTTCCTTCAGAAAGGAGAAGGATTTCAGCAAGCACCTCAATCGCCATTTGGTTAACGTGTACTATCTGGAAAAAGCAGCTCAAGGACAGGAGTAATGGACTTTGGACAAGGTTTCAGTTTAGTTTGTAAGGCCTATTACTACATTTTATATATCCATTTATAATAGCAGATAGCTTTTTAAGATTGCTTTAATTAGTGTCCAATGTTGATTTTTAAGTGCATTCTTTTCCTTAGGACTATATATAGACACCTGTTGATTGTTGTATACATTTAAGCAAATCCAAGGGAGTTAGTGTACTAAACCAGCAGACGCCTAAATCTGTTAGCTTATGTGTTGAATTGATTTGAGACGGCCAACACAGTCTAATAGCATTCTGTTGCTTTGTCCAGCTACAGCTTGTCAGTTCTTTCCTCGTGTCTGTCTTCCCATTTTAGTTTATTTTTAGTTCCTTGTTTAGCTCTATAAAAATTGGCTTACTTAATAGCAAATTACTTGAAGAATTTGCCTGCTTTATATAAAGTTAGCACTTTAAGCTTTTTTTGTTTTTAGAGATGAGAAGACATTTAAATTGAAGAGAAATTCTCCCAACAATGGACATTCTGTCAGTCCAGGTATTTACTTCCTGAGTTTTGATCAATATTTCTAATTTGTGTATGTTTATTGTCATAAAAACAGTGATTTTGGTGTGTGGGTTTTTGGTTGGTTTTTTTTTTTTTTGGTGCTTTAATGGCTTAAGATGTTGCACATTGCTTTGTTTTTTTTTTTTAACCTATGCAGTTAAATATTTTCTAGGAATAGCCTTTGTGTTGAACAGTAACACTTTATACATATATGCATGTTTATTTTGGCCTCTCTGGAGGGATACTTTTAGGTTTGTTTGCAAAAAAGCAGTTTCCTTTTTCTTCGCTGCATTTGTCTTTTTTGCAGAATAATAGTGTGTGCAAGTTTGTGAGCAAATGAAATGTGCAGATTCAATCCTTTGATTTTGATTTCCACAGATCGTATCTATGCCAGAATCTGTATTTCATATAAGTTATTTATTTTGAATGGATGTAGTAAATTTAGAGCTCTCGGTTTCGATTTTGTAGCAAATTAACCACTAGGCTCCATACTGAACAAATTTTTCTCTCAAACGCCAACTGTAGAGTGTTCAAACAGATCTCGGAAGAAAACCTTTTCTCCTAGATGGTTGGTGTCCATTACAGCTACTTAAACCGAATAAAGAACTGTTAAGTGGTGGAAATTGCAAACCTGGAATCAGGATACATAATTACTCCTTCCAGTTTTTACAGAATATCATCACTTGGGAGATTCCAAAGCCATAGCTATTACACAGCCAACATAGAGGCAGTCAGAGTGCTGGCGGACCAGCTGCAGCTTCCTGTAAGTACAACGAAAAGGCTGCTGAAACTGAAGTACAGTCCAGATTTTTAACAAATCCTACTTTCTCAGGGATCTCCACAACTAGTGGGTGTCCTGGCTGTCCCTGTGACAGCCTCTTTGGACAGGTGAGGCCTCAGACGAATGACAGCTATTCTGGTGTTCTGTGGGGCACTTTGTATGATAAAGGGCCTATACTCCAAAACATTTTTTTTTTTCTAGGTTCTTTGGCCAGTTGCCAAAGAGTATGAAAGAATCCAGCATAGGATTTTTCTTACTGATAAGTAGTCATTCATGGCAGTAAAATAATTTATAATCCCAAGAGGGGATCTTGAATCCTGACCTCCCATGTTCTGTGTTGACATGACCACTTTGTTTCATTTCCTTTGTTTTAATCTGGTGATCTCTTTGAGGTAGGCACAACACGAAAGATTAGGAAAAGTGTCATGATGCGTGGGTGGAAAACTCTCAAAATCTAAGAGAAAAGTCTGAGTTGAAAGTTGTTTGGACTTGGAATTTGACTGGGAGGCCAAAGACCCAAGAAAGCAGAAGATTCTCTCAAGACAGGAGTAAGTTGTGTGATAATGGTGTGTGCTTTGTGTGCATGAATGGGGACTTGTAAATGTGGAATTCTAGGCTCCGACAATCATTGTCAACAGAAGATCAAGCTGCAAATATTTATGTTTTAAAACTTAAATTATAAAGCTAGTCAAATCTTTCTAACAACTAGTTTAATGTTCGTGGCTACATTTTACCTAAGTTACAGTTTACATTAGATAGAAAAAGATTCATCTTGAGTGTAGATTGGATATTGAGAATCCAGCTGGGGGAGAGGTTTTTGTGGATTCTTTCATACTGCAAAAGGAAAAAACATTGCCTTCTGGGGAATTGAACCAATTTCTAATCTAGTCTTTAAGATTAGAATGCTAAAAACAAAAATAGGAAGGAAATTAAACCCCTTGTTGTTAAATTGATCTGTAAAAACATTGTTACTGGAAATTGATTGGGACTTGAGGCCTTTTCTTCCGGAAAATAAGGACTTGATTGTCAGGCCTATATTAGGTTCTGAACCTTATTGCATGTATTTGTACTTATTAAAAATTGTTTCAATGAAAAATATATTAGCAATATGAACTTTGGTCATTTGGAAGTTCTTCCATTTGAAAAATGTTATTTGCATGGAACTCTTTGAATCTTTTTTTTACTTTGTAGTCCCCTCTCCTCGCCACTGGATAGAATTGAAGCTAGAATTTTCCCTTTTGATAAAGGAACAACAACAAAAAAAAATGAACATGTACTTGTAAATTGATGTTTAGGAAGTAGTGATAAACTTGAAGTGCTAGAATACGGTATAAGCCTTAATCCTAGGTAGTCTTATGAAAATGAATCTCTTTTAAATCTATAATCACATGGATTTTCAAGATATTTTAAGTTATATTATATTTTTTCTTCTTTTTTTCAGAGCTGCTTATTTTGGGGCTACTTTTTTATTGAGGTGTAATTCACAAGGGGCTACATTTTCTTTCTTTTTTTTTTTTTTTTTTTTGATAAGGCTTCTTATAACTATGGCTGGATGTTTTGCTTTAGTCTTCCAAGAAGGGCCATTTTATTTTTTTAAGAGTCACTTCTGAAGTCATGTGGTCATTAACTTTGGAGGCTATGTTGCATATGAGTGCTGATACAAATTCAAACCCACGTAGACCTCATTGCATGTTACTGCTCATTGCATGAATGTTGACGGTGGAAGGCGCATCTTACCAGTGGTATGCTGTCAATTCTGGACGGAAAAGCTGGGGAAGAAACTTAACTTTTCTTCTTTTTTGCATCAGTCAGAAAAACATAGAGCTAGTGGGCCCACTTTCCTTGTCGACCTCAGCAGATGAAGTGAGTTGATAGTGTTAATTCAGATTGAAGAAATTATCTGAATCTTGGTTTGTGTAGATTTACAGTCTACACGCAATATTAACAAATCAGATAGCTTTTACTGTCCCACATGTGTACATAGGCTCCCTCCCACCCCCTTCCACATCCATTAGTTACTGTACTTTGTAAACCGGCGTTGAAACATTACGACGTTTGTTGCACCAATTTATAAACTTATACAGTGCAATACGTGTTATTTTTCTGAGGCAAACCAAAGGTAAATTTCTCAAGGTTCTTGCTGCCTTCTTCAGCAGCATTTGATGGATCTTTTATACATTTGTATTAGATGAAAATAAAGCAGACTGCAAATCCTTTTTTT
>NW_003852525.1:4938217-4939408 GCF_000181295.1 Otolemur garnettii | reverse complement strand
CTGAGCAAGACCGAGACCCCATCTTTACTTAAAAAAAAAAAGAAAAGAAAATAGTAGCAAGGTCATAGTGTCATACACCTGTAGTTCCAGCTACTTGGGAGGCTAAGGCAAGAGAATCACTTAAGCCCAAGAGTTTGAGGTTGCTGTGAGCTATGATGCCCTGGCACTTTACCGAGGGCAACATAGTAAGACTCTGTCTCAAAAAACTAAATAGATAGATAAATAATAGAAAAATTAGTCAGATGTTGTGGTGGGTACCTGTAGTCCCAGGTATGTGGGAGGCTGAGGCAAGAGGATTGCTGAAGCCCAAGAGTTTGAGGTTGCTGTGAGCTGTGATGATGACAGCACTCAACCCAGGGTGACAGGGTGTGACTATCTCAAAAAAAAAAAAAAAAAAGTCCTTGATTCTTGGGCCCTGCAACCATGTTCTGCTTCAAGCCTTACTGTTTGTCCCATTTGATCGACTTACTAAAATATCAGAAATAGGAGACAGTTGCAGCAGACTCATGACCCCTGCCCCGGAGTGAGCAGAGTGGTGGGAACGGAGCAGACTGTCACTCTAGAGAGGAGGAAGTGGTGAGAGCAACACGTCCTCAGGACGGCTTTCTGTCCACTTGGTGTCTGTGTCCTCAATACGGCTTTCTGTCCACTTGGTGTCTGTGTCCTCCAGACGGCTTCCTGTCCACTTGGTGTCTGTGTCCTCGAGATGGGTTTCTGTCCACTTGGTGTCTGTGTCCTCAGGACGTCTTTCTGTCGACTTGGTGTCTGTCCTCGATACAGCTTTCTGTCCACTTGGTGTCTGGTGGACGCTGATGTATTGTGCTTAATCTTTACAAATTTTATAAAAGGGAAGGTTTGCTGGGTGCGCTGCCTGTAGTCCCAGCTACTTGGGAAGCTTAGGCAAGAAAATTGCTTGAGCCCAAGAATTTGAGGTTGCTGTGCTTTATGACAGCACGGCACTCTACCCACAGTGACAAAGTGAGACCGACTCAAGAAATAAAATAACGTTCTCTTGGTGCCATCCTGGCACGTGTCCTTTCTCTGACCAGCCGTAGCAGTGAAGCGCTGATAGCAGTGCTGTTCCCAGGTATGTTCCCCTTTCACCCTCTGCTTTGTGTTCCCCTGATCTGCAGTGCACACAGCAAGCGCACCCCCTGCCCTTGACATTCTGCCGTGAATTGGCTGGAGTTC
>NW_003852525.1:4935076-4936342 GCF_000181295.1 Otolemur garnettii | reverse complement strand
AAAAAAAAAAAAGTTTCCTGTTTGATACTTTGTATAGGTCTAGAGCAGATAGCAGGTTACATTGTATTTAATTGTCCTCTGATCAATACAATTGAAACATTAGGGAAGTTGAAGTGGCCACAAATTCTTGGCAGCCCTTCAATCACTTGAGTCTTGTGCTGCCCTCGTGACTTATGTTGACCAATAAAATAGGGCAGAAGCGGCAGTGCAATGACTTTGAACTTCACAGGGGCCTTGCAGCCACTACTCTCCCGCCTTCTCTTTCTGAACTCTGTCACCTTGAGAACAAGCCTGAACTAGCCTACTTGAGGATGAGGTCCAAGGCGGAGTGACCTAGACACAGCCATCTCAGCCGGAGTCTCCGTGAGGTCAGCTCGCCTGTCTACTGTCTCCAAAAGCACGTCCCCCAAGACCAGAAGTGCCGTTGAGCTGGGTGCAGACGAGATTGTAAACTGAGGAATGTTAGCAAGTAAATGCTTGGTTAGAGTCACCAAGTGCTGAGGCGGTTTGCTCAGCAATAGATGTGACATATCATCACGTCCTCGGATCTAGTTAATCAAAAAGAAGCATTTTCAATTAACAAATGAGCAACTGTACCTAGAAGTGACTTTCCCCGTGCCCCACGGGGGAGTTAGTGGGTAAGTGGGACAGTCACACATTGTTCTTCTTTGTTGAACTGTCTCTTGTCCAAGTCCCCATGCTGAAAAAATTTTAACACATTTCTCAGAATTCGCTTTACATAAAGCTTTATTTATGTGCTGAAGAAGCTAGTGTTAACAGTCAAATACATCTTTATCTGGCATTTTAAAGGAAAGCAGCCCTTATTTCTCTAATTTGCCTTCCTGGGGAGAATTTCAGCATAGAGTTTAAAGTAAAAGATGGGGGAAAAAAGATACATCGATTTAGGCCAGACGCTAAATGCTGCGAAGAACTGGCCATAATAGAATAGAAAAAAATCTTTTCACTAGGCAACCAGAACCCCCTTTTAGTGAAAGATCTAACAGGAATAGGAAGTGGGATGAATGCTACACAAGTAAGGAAAGGGCCGTTTAAATAAGTTCAAGTCCAAATTAGTAACGTTTTTTGAAGCTATCTGATTTGCCGTTGGGAGGGACCAGCAGCAGACCTTGCAATTCAAATCTCACTGGTAGGGGTGGCGCCTGCGGCTCAGAGGGTAGGGCGCTGGCCCCATATACTGAGGGTGGCGGGTTCAAACCCGGCCCCGGCCAAACTGCAACAAAAAAATAACCAGGCATTGGGGCGGGC
>NW_003852525.1:4913969-4932726 GCF_000181295.1 Otolemur garnettii | reverse complement strand
GGTGACCTCAGTTTTCTCATATTTACACTACTGGCCAGAGAGGCTGACCGTGTCCCTACTTAGGCATCAGACCTATTACCGCATCTACTGATGAGCGTGTTCGGACGAACTAAATTCTTCCACTATGTAGATGGCACAGAGGGTAAATTCTGAGAATTATTTGGGAAGTAAAAAGAAGCTTTTGAAAACAGGAACCTGAGAGTTCAAGCAGTGGGTGTTTGGAGGAGGATCTAGATACACTTGGGAGTGTTCAGATCCTGAAACTCTTGTATTAAGTTGGAGGATAATGATGCTCTTTGACACGAAGGGACAAGGTAAGGCATCATTCGAATGTGATGTTAAAACGGTGACCTTGAACCATTCCTTTCTTAGGGGGCATTAATAGGCAGATGACGTGAAAAGGTGCTACCCAATTCACAGGAGTCTGAATCCCCGTTTTGACCGTTTAAGCATTACTCTTTGACAGTCGCGAGAAAACAATCCCCCCCCACTCCCACCCCCCCACCCCCCGGGAGGAGGAAAGCAGCCAAGAGAAAATGGCACAGCCCAAGAAAGAATGGAAATGATTCCATTGCTCCGTGATGCAGCCAAGTGGGAGGGAAGCCAGGGTAGAGGATCAGAGGCTGTCTGTGGAGCAGCCTGCCTCAGCTTGTGTGCCTGGTGCTGCTCCGTGGGGCAGTGGTGACTCTGTCACGGCTGACACCGCTGGAGCGCTGTGACGTTAGTCATCCGCAGGCAACCAGCACCGCTCTCCATTTTGCAACAAGTGTCTGGTCAAGCCACGCAGGCACACGAGATGGCATCTCTGCCCCATTTCTCCTTGGTTGTCATGGGAAGTGAATATCGCCGATAACAAAGAGATCTGGACTTGGAACGGCACAGTGAAGCCCCAGTGATGGGTTGGGCTTGGCCTTTGTTGACTAAAAATGCAAACTCTGGCGCAACTTCAGTTTATCTCAACCACTTTGAAGAAGATGCTGTTATTTTACAGGGGGGAAAACGCAGAGGTAGGTATAGAATGTTTTAAAATAAAACTTTGAGCCTAATATCACCTAGGGGCCCAGAAGTGCTTTGATGGCACATCCTTAATTTTTGAGTACGAAAGAGGTGGCATGCTTAACCCCACAGAACTGCAGAGTCAGGCAGACCATCTAGTTAATAAACTTGCTTAGCTGTTTTCTAGAAATTTAAAACCACCTCTTTGGCTCGGTGCCTGTGGCTCAAGCGGCTAAGGAGCCAGCCACATACACCTGAGCTGGTGGGTTCGAATCCAGCCTGGGCCCGCCAAACAACAACGGCTGCAACCAAAAAACAGCCGGGTGTTGTATGGGCACCTGTGGTCCCAGCTACTTGGGAGGCAGAGGCAGGAGAATCGCTTGAGCCCAGGAGTTGGAGGTTGCTATGAGCTATGATGCCACAGCACTCTACCCAGGGTGCCAGCTTGAGGCTCTGTCTCCAAAAATAAATAAATAAATAAATAAATAAAATAAAACCACCTCTTTGTTCTATGGAAGTGACAGCATTGTCCTGACACGTTGCCATTAATTTCTTCTTGAAAGGACCTCAGACTCCCGCATCCTGTCTTAGTGTAAATGGTTGCTGATTCAAGAGACGTCTTCATAAAGAGATCCATGGATTAAGAAGTGCAGTTGTTGTGCCCTGTCACATTTTGGTCAGCAACAGACCCAATATCCAACAGTGATCCTGAGAGACTAATGGAGCTGAAAAACTATGGCCTAGAGATTTGTTCTAGTTGCCCACAGAATTCAGCATAGAAATAGGCCAGACAGGTTTGCAGCCTCAGACCGCACAGCCTGGTTGTGCCGTGGACTACGCCATCCAGGTCTGTGTAAGTGCCCCCCGTGATGTTTGCACCAGGATGACATTGCCTGATGACTCACTGCTCAGAGTGTGTCCCTGTCACTAAGCAATGCATGACTGCACCAGCAAAGTGACTAACGCTTGGAACCCAACACAGTAATGGAACTTCCTGGAAGCACAATCCCCAGTGGAGCACTTGAATAGTCCAGCAGTGATGCCAGCTTCATGGAGGAGGAGGAATATGAAATAAATACCAGATCCCAGCAGACGTCCTCAACTAATTCTAGATCTTTTACATCTAATATATTCTTACCCTTGTAGGCTTTTTTCCTTGCCTGTTTTTACACAGAATCAGAAGATGTGAGGAAGGAGAACTCTAACAGGAGAAAAATCAAGTGTAATTCCCTCATTTCCTAGGGGAGAAAATGAAGACCCAAGGAGATTAACTGAAACACCCGAGGAGACTAAAACTTACTTAGTAAATGCGCTGTTTGAAACTCCTGGCCAGTTATCTTGGAACACTTTTAGATATGCCCGAGTCAAGCTTTATGCAACAAAACCATTGAATTTTAGAGGTTACGGTGTCCTGAGAATATGAACTGAGAATACATAAGGAATGTTTTGTTTTCTAAAATATATTTCTGTAAGTTGTTTATTTTACTTCTCCACAAATTAAAAACCATGCTATCTAAATAGATTCCGGCTGGCTGTGATGGTGTGTGTCTGTAGCCCCAGCTGCCACAGAGGTGAGAGGATTGCTTTAGCCCAAGAGTTCAGGGTCACAGTTAGCCATGACTGCACCACTGCACTCTAGCCTGGGCAATGAGTGACACCTTGTCTCTATTTAAAGGGGGGAAAAAAAAGATTCAGGCCTAAGTGCTAAACTGTGAATTCCTGTTTTCAACTACGGATAGAAATATAAAGACTACAGTATTTATTTTTTTTTTGAGAGACAGGGTCCTCTTCTGTTCCCCAGGCTGGAGTGCAGTTCTGTGATCATGACTCACTGTAACTTCCAACTCCTGGGCTCAGGAGATCCTCTTGCCTCAACTTGTGGAGTAGCTGGGGCCACATGTGCATACTACCATACCTGGCTAAGTTTATAAAATGTTGCCCTGGGTAGAGTGCTGTGACGTCACAGCTCACAGCAACCTCTAGCTCTTAGGCTTAGGCGATTCTCTTGCCTCAGTCTCCCAAGTAGCTAGGACTACAGGTGGCTGCCACAACGCCTGGATATTTTTTGTTTGCAGTTTGGACAGGGCCGGGTTTGAACCCCACCACCCTCGGTATATGGGGCTGGTACCCTACTCACTGAGCCACAGGTGCTGCCCAAGTTTTTAAAATTTTTATGTAGAGACAGGGTCTCTGCTACGTTGCCTATGCTGGTCTTGAACTCCTGGCCTCAGGTGATCCTCCTGTCTTGGCCTCCCAAAATGCTGGGATTAAAGGCATGAGCCATTGTGCTTGGCCCACAATTTCAACTTGTAGTAAAATTAATGGTATTTCATTCCCTCCAAAAAACCTGCCAATGAAACCTAAAAACGCCAATTGATCTTCTCAACTTGGGAACTACTGCCCTCTAGAGGTGCAGCGGGAAAGCTTGGAGTACTTTTCAGTTGTAATGACTGATGGGCAGAGGGAGGTGCTACTGGCCTTCAGTGTCTGGGGCTGAGGGATGCCATCCAGGCCGAACGGTTTTACACACGAGGAACACCTCCCCCGACGTACCGGCAGTACTATACTACCCTTTGAAACACTATGAAACTGAGATTTTCAAAGTCGTAAGTTGCATCTAGGCAGCCAAGGAGTAGGGCACCGGCCCCATATACCAAGGGGCAGGTCCAAACCCCGCCCCGGCCAAAAACTGCAGGAAAAAAAAAGTTGTATTAATTTGCATCTTAAAAAATTCATCATATTTAGTGTAAGGAGACTTCGAAGAAAGGGAGAGTGTGAAGTACACAGGGCTTCCACATGTAGGGAGAGAACACGGGTCCATCAAGACACGGATCTAACTCCATATCAGCCCAGCTTAACCCACCGGCATTTATCTCAGTGTTACAATCTGAGACTCACCAATTACTACACAGCTGTAGTAATACTTATGTAGAAATAACCAAAAGTAAAACCATCTGATCCAGGGGTCCTCAAACATTTTAAACAGGGGGCCAGTTCGCTGTCCCTCAGACCGTTGGAGGGCCGGACTGTGGGCCCCGGGACGAGTTGGCTGCTAAGCAGGACAGGCAGCAACGGCAAAAACACTCGGCGGGCCGGATAAATGTCCTAGGCAGGCTGCATGTGGCCCGCGGGCTGTAGTTTGAGGATGCCTGATGGGATTAATCCATGTTGTATAGGTATAGACAGGCCAATGTTAATAAAATGGGTGCTAAGTGCTCTCCTGGTTGTAGACTCCAGATACTGGAAACACACATCTTTATGTAAGATTCTTAGACACTGTTAAATTGTGGTAGGTGAAGTTCTACTTGTTCTCAGTATCTGTTCTTCCCTTCTCAGTAAGAGTCTGAACAGTTCGCATTTTCTCCTTTACTTCCCAGTTTCCTTGTGGGTGGGTGTGGCCACGTGACATTTACCAACAGACTGTGTAATCCAAGGTGTGTAACACTCAGCTTTCCCCCTTTTAAATAGGGAAGCTGCTTGCTCTCCACTCTTTCCCCTTGTTTTGTTTTTGTAGAGACAGAGTCTCACCTTATCACCCTTGGTAGTGGTGTCACAGCTCACAGCAACCTCCAACTCCTGGGCTTAGGTGATCCTCTTATCTCAGCCTCCTGAGTAGCTGGGACCACAGGCACCTGCCACAATGCCTGGCTATTTTTTGTTGTAGTTTGGCCAGGGCCGGGTTTGAATCCATCACCCTTGGTGTATGGTGCTGGTGCCCTACTCACTGAGCCACAGGTGCTGCCCTCTTTCCCCTTCACACTTGCTGGGAAAGGATGATGACTTGGAAAACCACCTTAGACCTACAGATGGAAGCCACAGAATGTTCTACCAGCTGTGTCCTTGGATGACTATTCACTTTTACTTATCAGCCAATGTATTATTTTTTTCATGTGACTGTTAACTTGCCCTGTCAACCGTAGACTCTGAATGACAGAAATGACATCTGGTCTCCAAAAAAAAAAAAAATAGCAGTGGGAGAAACTTGCATATATCAGCTTTTTTTGTTGTTGTTGCAATTTTTGGCCAGGGCTGGGTTTGAACCTGTCACCTCTGGCATATGGGGCTGGTGCCCTACTCCTTGAGCCCCAGGTGCCGCCCCAGGCTTTCTTTATATGGATCACAGATACATACCATAAGCATATCCTATAAGAAATATAACCTGGGCTCTGCACCTGTAGCACAGGGGTTACAGTGCCAGCTACCTGCACCGAGGCTGGCCGGTTCAAGGCGGGGTCAAGACCGCCCGGGGCCAGCTAAACAACAATGACAACTGCAGTAAGAAAATAGTTGGGTGTTGTGGCAGGTGTCTGTAGTCCCAGCTACTTGGGAGGCTGAGGCAAGAGAATGGCTTACACCCAAGAGTTTGAGGTTGCTGTGAGCTGTGATGCCATAGCACTCTACCAAGGGTGACACAGTTAGACTTTTGTCTCCCCCACAAAAAAAAAATAAATATAACCTGTATTTATAAGCTCAGTCCAATATGAATAGGCACAGTCCTGATTAGTTTAAAAAGGTCAACTGTTAAGATCTTTAAATGGGTGGAATTTTATTATAGCCATATTTAATATATCAATGTGTCTTGTTATGTTCGATATGGTTAATATCCAGCAGGAACAAAGTCAGCCTCAGACATTTATCTTTTCTTCTTCTGCAGATTATACACAAGGGAAGGAGGCTTCTTGGTTTTATAGGCCACACTTTTCTTGATGCGCTGTCCTTTGATGTTAACGATATGGGGCAAGAGAGGGGGCCGGACTGTCAGAACTGTCCCTCGAGGTGTGTAGCCTCGGAGATGCAGTCTGTCCTTCATCTGAGGTGTTACTGCAACCCAACCTACACAAGTGACAGAACACAAAATGCTTTTAACAGTCAGACCAAAGCTCAACAGAGGAGGCTACAGCTCTTTCATTCTTGTTCTTTTTTTTTTTTTTTTGAGACAGAGCCTCACTTTGTTGCCCTTGGTAGAGGGCCGTGGCATCACAGCTCACAGCAACCTCCAACTCCTGGGCTCAAGTGATTCTCTTGCCTTAGCCTCCCAAGTAGCTGGGACTACAGGTGCCCACCGCAATGCCTGGCTATTTTTATTTTTTTAATTTTTTGAGACAGAGTCTCACTATGTTGCCCTTAGAGTGCCGTGGTGTCACAGCTCACAGCAACCTTAAACTCTTGGGCTTAAGCGATTATCTTGCCTCAGCCTCCCAAGTAGCTGAGACTACAGGTGTCCGTCACAAGGCCCGTCTATTTTCTTGTTGTAGTTGTCATTGTTGTTTAGCTGGCCTGGGCTGGGCTTGAACCCGCCAGCCACTGTGCTATGGGTGCCGAGCCTGCCTGGCTATTTTTAGAGATGGGATCTTGCTTTGACTCAGGCTGGTCTTGAACCTGTGAGCTCAGGGAATCCACCTGCCTTGGCTTTGCAGGGTGCTAGGATTATAAGCACGAGCCACCACACCTGTCTACTTTTCTTCTTTTTTTTTTTTTTAAGAGATAGATAGGGTCTCACTGTGTTGCCCAGGCTAGAGTGAGGTAACATGATCATAGCTTGCTACAGCCTTGAACTCTTGGGCTTAAGTGACACTCCTGCTCAGCCTCCTGAGTAGCTGAATTAGTACAGGCATCTACGTCAATGCCGGGCTAAGTTTTAAATTTTTTAATGATGGGGTCTCACTATGTTGTCCAGGCTGGCCTCAAACTCTTGGGCTCAAGGATCCTCACATGTCAGGAGGAGGGACTATGGGTGAGCACCAGCATGTCTGGCTTCAATCTATTTTTAAAAAAGTACATAAGGCATTTGTGAAAAGTACAAATTTATTTTCAGAATAAGTTGTATTTTATGAATAAACTAGTAGGTATGCCTTAAAATAGTCAGCTTATATCAGTTAAGGCACATTTCTATAAAAATATACTCAAGTCAGTAAGTCTACTTTATCCATTCTTTAAAAAGTGCTTGGGACAGGGTGGTACCCGTAGCTCAGTGGGTAGGGCACTGGCCACATAAACCGGGGCTGGTGGGTTTGAACCCAGCCCGGGCCTGTTAAAACAACAATGACAACTGCAATAAAAAAACAGCCTGGCATTATGGCGGGCGCCTGTAGTCCCTGCTACTTCGGAGGCTGAAGCAAGAGAATGACTTAAGTGCAAGAGTTGGAGGTTGCTGTGAGCTGTGATACCAGAGCCCTCTACCCAGGGTGATAGCCTGAGATTCTTTCTCAAAAAAAAAAAAAAAAAGTGCTTGGGGCCTGGCAAGGTGGCTCAGAGGCCGAGGCATAATAACACTTGAGCCCGGGAGTTCACGGTTGCAGTGAGCTATGACAGTGCTACTGCCTATATAGCCTGGGCAACAGAGTAAGACTGGACCCTATCTCAGAAAAAAAAAAAAGGAAAAAAAGAAAAAATGCTTGGGGCAAAATTACCTGCGGAGGAAAACTTGATGTCAGCAACTGCTTCGGATTCCCCGAGTCCTTCTTGTAACATGATGTCTTCAGCAACGAGAGAAGGAAAGCCTGCCATTCGCTCTTTCCCACCCATTGGAACCTTCCAGTTAAATGAAAGAAAGATTTTGGGAAGTTCAGATTAAATTTCCTCTAACTCTAATATTAAGTACATCACTGATAATTCCATGTAGGGATCAAGAATAAAATCCTTATAAACATGCAACGGCTGAAAAACCTCAAATCACTTCTAGGGTCAAATGAAAGGCCCAGGCGCTCTGTAATAAGGTGAAGCCTACAGCCCCGGGGCCGGGGGGGCCACAGGCTGGGCTTCTGCCTGGCATCTGCCTGACAGGTCGACTGTGCTTTATTACCGTCTTTACGGGCCTTTGCATAGAGAGATGTTGGGCAGCTAAGCAAGATCCTTCTAAATACCTTAGTTCTTGTAGGCACGGCCATGAAGATCAGTCCCCGCTCCTTATGAGATAAAGGTCTATGTACTGGGTTCAGTGGATCAGGTTTAGATCTCTTGTTTATATGTTGCCATGAATGAATCAGAAGTAACTAGGTGAAATTTACGTATTCATTATCATTAATAAAGTTTCTCCTGTGATGAGTACTAGGGACACAAAGATCTATTTTACAATCTGGTCTCTGTCCCCTAGAAGGTCAGAGGGATAAAAAAGATGTAAACAAATACAGGGTAAGAGACGTGCTGTCAGGCGTCTGTAAGTATGCAGGTTTGGCTGCGCAGGGAGGAGTCATGTCCCTGGTGGAGGAAAACGGTAATGAAGAAATGTGATTTTGAGAAGTGGGTTGAATTTACTCAGTGGGAAGATACTCTGGGTCAGCGCAGATACAGAAAAAACTGGAAAAAGAACTATGAGGATGGTAGTTTAACTGTCCAGAGTATGTTGTGTGTGTGTGTGTGAGAGACAGAGAGAGAGTGTGAGTGTGGGTGTGTGTGTGTAAACGAGGAGGCTGTCAGCAGTTTATACTTCTCCCCTGGTAATGGGGAACTATTGAGGATTATAAGCAGGAGAGAAAATAAGAATAGAGGCCGGGCGCAGTTGCTCACACCTGTAATCCTAGCATTCTGGGAGGACAAGGCGGGTGGATTGCCTGAGCTCACAGGTTTGAGATCAGCCTGAGCAAGAGTGAGACCCTGTCTCTAAAAATAGCCAGACATTGTGGCGGGCGCCTATGCTACTGTGGAGGCTGAGACAAGAGAATCGAGCCCAAGAGTTTGCGGTTGCTGTGAGCTGTGACGCCAGAGCACTCTATTGAGGGCGACAAGTGAAAACTCTGTCTCAAAAAACAAACAAATGAAAGAATAAAAAAAAGAATAATGTGATGTACTGTATATCTAAACAGATCTCTCTAGAGTGGGGTTTTCAAGGAGCCAGTAGAGCAGGAGAGCGGAGGTGGAATAATCTGTAAATATGTATCTGGGATTAAGCACCTAGGAAGAGAGCTTTTCTGATTAAAGAAGGGCTTCTCAGCACTACTGCATTGTGGACCAGATCACTTTTTGCTGAGAAAGGTTGTCCTTCGCAATGCAAAGCGGTTAGCACCAGCTGTGCTTCCACTCACTAGACTCCAGTAGCAGCCCCCAGCTTTGACAAAATCTCTAACTTCTCTTTGCTCAGAATCGTCTACTACAACTTTTTGTAACAATGTTGCTATTGGGCACTTAAAATGTGACTACTGTTACTAAGAAATCACATTTTAAATTTTATTTAATCTTTAAATATATATATTTTTTTGAGACAGAGTCTTACTTTGTCACCCTTGGTAGAGTGCCATGGTGTCATAGCTCACAGTAACCTCAAACTCTTGGGCTTAAGCAATCCTCTTGCCTTAGCCTCCCAAGTAGCTGGGACTACAGGCACCTGCTACAACACCCAGATATTTTTTAGAGACAAGGTCTCACTTTGGCTATTTTTTTTTAATTGTTAAAATTTTCTTTTATTTATTTATTTTCTTTCTTTTTCTTTTTTTTCTTGAGACAGAGCCTTACTTTATCACCCTCGGTAGAGTGGTAGAGTGCCGTGTTGTCACAGCTCGCAGCAACCTCCAACTCCTGGGCTTAGGCAATTCTCTTGCTTCAGCCTCCCAAATAGCTGGGACCATAGGTGCCCGCCACAATGCCCAGCTATTTTTTTTTTTCATTACTTGGCTGGGGCTGGATTTGAACCTGCCACCCTTGGTACATGGGGCCAGTGCCCCACTTACTGAGCCACAGGCGCTGCTCTATTTATTTTTTTTCTTTTTTTGAGACAGAGTCTCAAGCTGTTGCCCCGGGTAGAGTACCGTGGCATCACAGCTCACAGCAACCTCAAACTGTTGGGCCTAAGCTATTGTCTTGCCTCAGCCTCCCAAGTAACTGGGACTACAGGCGCCTGCCACAACACCCGGCTAGTTTTTTGTTGTAGTTGTCATTGTTTGGCAGGCCCAGGCTAGATTCAAACCTGCCAGCTCTGGTGTATGTGGCTGGTGCCCTAGCTGCTGAGCTACAGGCACTGAGCCTAAAATTATTTTTCTATTAGAGACAGAGCATTGCTCTGTTGCCCAGGGTTGAATACAGTGGTTTTTTATAGGCATGATCATAGCCCACTGCAGCCTCAAACTACTGGGTTCAAATGATCCTCCGGCTTCAGTGTCCTGAGCAGCTGGGACTACAGGTAAATGCCACTGTGCCTGGGAAATTTTATTAAGTGTGAAGTCGTATGTGTGTATTTAAATTTAGAGAACCACCTGGTAGTGGCTACCATGTTTGTCTGTGAAGTCGAGAGAATGCACAGCTCTGTGGCTATTCGGGATTAGTCCCGATCAACATCCCTGTTCATATGGAGCCATTTCCCTTTATAGCCAGAATCCTCAGACACAGTGAGGTGAGAGGAGTGCTAGCTGACTTCTTCACTGGTGGTTCTGTCCAACAAAGCCCACGGGACTGTCACGGTGTATACACACTAACGGTAACCATGCAGTCGGCGTGCTGCCTTACCTGCAGTAACGTGTGACCCGCCTGCTTCTCATACACACCATCTGCCTTGTCCAAGGAAGTGATGTGCACCGGGAGGAGGTTGGAAGCCACAACCGTAAACCAGGCTGACTGGTTGCCCTTAGGAAAGGAAGAAGTTATTTTCTATGGTGAAAAGCTTGGAAAACCTGCCTCTGACAAGGTGCAATTGGTTAACAAAACAAGAACAAACACCAAATCAAGTTCCCTTTGTAAGTGCTGGTACGGCAGCAGCTGTAGTCAAATCACACTAACGTGTCAAGAAAGGGGCACGATATGGAAGCAGTGCAATCCAGAAGTTCACGTTCAACTCTTGACTTCTACAGACTGGTTGATACAAATGAAGAAAAAACAATGTCTCTTATTAAAAACAAAAAGGAGGGCAGCGCCTGTGGCTCAAAAGGGTAGGGCGCCGGCGCCATGTGCTGGAGGTGGTGGGTTCAAACCCAGCCCTGGCCAAAAAAATAAAAATAAAAATAAAATATAATAAAAAGGAAATGTTGTCCGCTTAACTGTCTCTGTGTAAAGTTAGGTTTAAAATATTTACATTTTATAGGCTTTAATGAAGTATGTACAAGTTCTAAGCATGTAAGGCCAAATTTCCAACAAAATATGAATAAACACAAAACCCAACAATGTGTGACAGTAATGGCCTGCAAATTGCTGGACGTATTCATGTTTCATTTTCCCTTTTTCTCTTCACTTTGGTAAAATGAAGAGAAATTCTATAGACGCTCCAAAATCCCCAGATGCTATGTAAATGAACACTAGACGGTATATATATAAAAACAAACATATCATGGGATATAAAGAAGCATGGAATTAATTTAATACATATGAACGCTGTACCTGAAGGTTTCATCTATGATTTCCAAGTGAAATGAAACCAGAAGATAGAAACAGTATCTTCAGTGCCACACTGTATGGGGCATTCAACATCTCACTGGAGTAAACAGTTGTTAATGGTACAGACCGGGGTCCTCAAATTTTTTAAATAGGGGGCCAGCTCACTGTCCCTCAGACTGCTGGAGGGCCAGACTGCAGGCCCCAGGATGAGTTGGCTGCTAAGCAGGACAGGCAGCGGCGGCAAAAACACCTGGCGGGCCGGATAAATGTCCTTGGCGGGCCGCATGTGGCCCGTGGGCCATAGTTTGAGGACGCCTGGTCCAGACTATCCTTACCTGCAGGAAATCAATTCGGCCTAGAGCACCCAAAAAGAGAACCATTCCTGGTTTGAGCACGAAAGTTCTTGGAACAATGGAATGTGTTGGCAGAACAATCTTTACTTCTTCTTCTGTTAGAAGATTTAAAATCTGTGAAGCAAGTGGCAGAAAGTTTAGAGAATTACTTGAAAAAATTTTTAACAGTCATAGGTCAAAGAAACCTATTATTATTATTTTTAATTTATTTTTATTTTTATTTTTTTTTGAGACAGAGCCTCAAGCTGTCCCCCTGGGTAGAGTGCTATGGCTTCACTGCTCACAGCAACCTCCAACTCCTGGGCTTAAGCGAGTCTCCTGCCTCAGCCTCCCAAGTAGCTGGGACCACAGGCGCCCGCCACAATGCCCAGCTATTTTTTGTTTGCAGCCATTATTGTTGTTTGACGGGCCCAGGCTGGTTCGAACCCGCCACCTTAGGTCTATGTGGCTGGCGCCTTAGCCGCTTGAGCCACAGGCGCTGAGCCTATTTTTACTTTTTTAGAGACAGAGTCTCACTTTGTCACCCTTGGTAGAGCACTGTGGCGTCACAGCTCACAGCAACCTCCAACTCCTGGGCTTAGGCAATTCTCTTGCCTCAGCCTCCCAGTAGTTAGGACCACAGGGACCAAAAATAGCCAAAATGCCTGGCTATTTTTTTTTGTTGTAGTTTGGCAGAGGCCAGGTTTGAACACACCACCCTCGGTATATGGGGCCAGTGTCCTACTCATTGAGTCACAGGTGCTGCCCAAGACCTATTACTATTAGTGAGACAGAGTCTCACTTTGTTGCCCTTGGTAGAGTGCTGTGATGTCATAGCTCACAGCAACCTCAAATTCTTGATTGGGCTCAATCGATCCTCCTGCCTCAGCCTCCCAAGTAGCTGGGGCTACACGTGCCTGCCACAATTCCCAGATATTTTTAGAGAGACGAGGTCTTATTCTGGTTCAGGCTGGTCTCCATCTCCTGAGCTCAAGTGATCCACTTGTTTTAGCCTCCCCAAGTGCTAGGATTACAGGTGTAAGCCACTGTGCCTGGCCTTTTTTAGCCCCTTTTAAGATAACTTATTTATTTATTTACTTTTTTAAGAGACAGAGTCTGAGTCTTAGTTTATTGCCCTTGGCAGAGTGTTGGGGCATCACAGCTCATAGTAACCTCCAACTCCTGGGCTCATCTGGTTCTCTTGCCTCAGTTTTCTTTTCTTCTTTATATTTTTAGTAGAGATGGAGTCTCACTCTGGTTCAGGCTGGTCTTGAACCCATGAGCTCAGGCTATCCACCCGCCTTGGCCTCCCAGAGTGCTAGGATTATAGGCATGAGCCACTGTGCCTAACCTGCAGGGGGATCTTATAGAAGGAATTCCAGTGTGGACCAGGGAGCCAGGCTGCCGTGAGAGTTATGGGCTCCTTCCAACATAATGTTAGAATTAGCACGTTGAAAGGCAGAGGCGGGTGGGATCCCTTGAGCTTGGGAGTTTGAGACCAGGCTCAGCAAGAGCGAAACCCTGTCTCTACTAAAAATAGAAAAATTAGCTGGGAGTTGTGGCAGGTGCCTGTAGTCCCAGATACTTGGGAGGCTGAGATAAGAGGATTGCTTGAGCCCAGGAGTTTGAGGTTGCTGTGAGCTATGATGCCACGGTGTTCAACCCCAGGGCGACAGAGTGAGACTGTCTCAAAATAACAAAAAAAATTCTGTAAATGTCTACCTAATGAAATAACCACAATGATAAAACAAGCCAGTTATTCGCAGTGAAGTCTACTAAATGAGATAAAGAACTTGATGGCATAAAGATTCACCTCTCAGCTGCTTTTATGAATGAATTAGGACTGAGTCTAAAAGGAACTACACCTCTTTTCACATTTTCTGGCAATTAACATAGGAGTACTTATATAATTGAAAGTAAACATCTCTAAAAGAAACCAAATACGTACACAATTTTCTTTTGTGATTCCCGGTGTATCATAAAACCAGTGGGCATCCCTCACATCTTGTGCAGTCAATTCTATTTGTTTGGTGGATTTGGGTTCAACTATAACGGGTTCATTTTCCATGTCAAACGCAAGTGAATCAGTATCAAAGTCAAAGGCAGCTTCATCCTTCTGTTCTTCGGAATACAAGAATGTTCTTCCAACTCTTCCTAGAACAAGTTACATTAAGGTCATTAGTCATTCTTCTAATGCTTTTGACTACAGACATATATTACATGTTTGTCTCCAACAAGTTACTAAGACCAACTATAGTGTATGGAAGTGACACTACAATGATACTTTTTTTTCCTCAAAGGCAGCGGGAGCCAGACTCTTGCACTGATTAAAAATGTGGCTGGCTGTGTACATTCAATTCATTCATTCATTTATTTACTAGTCCTTCCTAAATTGCTCAGGCTGGTCTTGAACTCCTGGCCTCAAGTGATCTTCCTGCCTTGGCCTCCCAAAGTTCTGGGATTAAAGGTGTGAGCCACTATGCCTGACCTATTTAAATTTTTAGAGACAGGGTCTCTCTGTCACTCAGGCTGCAGTGCAGTGGCCTGATCATAGCTCACTGCCGAATGGAGCTCCTGCGGTCATGGGATCCTTCTCAGCCTCCTGAATAGCTGAGACTATGGGCAGCTGGGGATATTGGCACGCACCACCACACCTGGCAGTCTGTGTATACTGGGGAGAAGGAGATGTTGGAAATCGAACTGTAGTCAGCAAAGGAAAGCTAAAGGGATCTTCCAAGGAAAGGGATAACCTACTTTGAAGCTGCTGCCTGGTGTCAATAATCTTTACCATCTGTACTGGGATGGGTTTCCAAATAGTAGCCTTACCTACAAAGGGCCTCTTTGTTCTGGAAAGAGGAAGGTAGTCTCTTCCCCCCAGAAACTGGCTAGCCTCAGAGAGATGCATTCAGTTCGTCTAACAAAGAATGTCAGCACAGGACCAACGAGGGTTTTCCTACGGAACGCTTACCTACTACATAGCCTTGCTTTTTCAGGACACTAAGCTGATGTTGTTCTTGCCCACTAAGCTCCTCCTCAGCTTTCGCTGCATCTTTTTTAAGTCTTTTGTGCCTTTCAAACATTCTGTAAGGAGTTGGGTTGCAGATCGGAAACTTCAGCAGGTTTAACGTAGTTCCTGAAATACAAAAGAATAAATATGTCTTTAGAAAAGGAAAGAAACGCTTTCGAGGATTTACACCGTGTCGGGCACTGTGATAAAGTAAGTTATTCCTGCCCTTTATAAACAAGGGAATAGCTTCAGAGGCTGGCTCATAGGCTAATCCAGAACTTGCATTCAAAAATTTTCTTTGCATTTTCACCCCATTACTATCCGGTATAAAAGCAATTCTTGTGTATAATTCAACCAAAGTTCAAGACAGAGAAGGGCAGTTTACCAAAGCTCAACCCTGGTTTCAAAACAAATGGGACAGTTTTGTCTGCTTAAATTCAAATCATAGAAGGACCTATTTTCCTATTACAGAAGTTTCTTAAAGTCACAAGATTGACATTCCCTCTCAACGAAGCTACACATAATATTGCATTAATAGATTAATCAAATATTATTCGTGTATAGTATATACTGGTCTCATACGAGATGTGAAGAGTAAGGTTGATGGGTTTGGAGGGTACAGGAAGTTCAGAGAGTAAAAACGAAATATGACTTTCTTATCATACGAAGTAGTAAGCTACGGGAAATCCACAGAGCAGGAACTTTGCTTTGTTCTTTGGGGTATCTCCAGTGTCTGGCGACTGTCACATACAAGCGCTCCATAAATACATCTATTAGAAAATTACTAATAGCAACGTTAGTATTTCTGATATACCCATAGATTTTTTTTCAAGCAGTAAGCTGACACAGAGGAGAAATGTGACCAAAGCAGGTGCCTGGGCCACGACCACTCACCTGGCCAAGAAGAGATGGTGGCCCGGTCGATGGCCTCCGCGCCCTTGGCGGTGCAGTAATCGGACTTCAGTAGCGTGTTAAAGAGAGTGGACTTGCCGGCGTTTGTGGCTCCCACCAGGTAGACATCTCCACGGTAGCGCCAGGAGCGCTGAAGTGCCGAGATCAACTCTTCGATTCCATAGCCAGTCTTGGCGCTGATCAGACGCACGTCCCGGACCACCGTGCGCGACCTGTCCGACCGATTCGAATTCTCCTCTCTGTCCTGTGGCCCGTCCCGGCTGGGGAGCTGTGGCCCTCCGTGGCCAGGGGCCAGCAAAAGCCCGGCGCGGGCACAGTCGTTCCACAGCCGCTCCCGGAGCCGCTGCCGGTAGCCGGGTGCATCCTGGGGCAACAGGTCCAGTTTGTTCCCCAGCACGATCAGCTGCTTGGGGCCTACCAGTGCCGGCAAGTCGGGCAACAGGGCGTCGGGCAGGTCAAGCAGGTCCACCATGTAGAGCACGAGGGCGGGCCCGGGCCGCTGCAGCGCGGTGCTCACCAGCTCCAAGTACTGTTCGCGGCTCACCTGCAGGCGCAGGGCGCGCTGGTGGTGCACCAGCAGCCAGCAGCGCTGGCACACGGTCCGCGCCAGCCCGCCAGCCGCCTGCACCGCGCGGAGGAACTTCTCGCTGGGCAGGTAGCCGGGCACCCCGGGGTCCTGGCAGTGCAGCTCTGCCCCGCAACCCGAGCAGTGCTGGCCGCTGGGCGGCACCGTCGGGTCCGGGTGCCCCACGACAGGGTGCGCCGGGCGGCCGACCCGGGGCTTCTGCTTCCGCCTGGGTCGCTCCTTCTGCTGCTGCTGCTGCTGCAGTTGTTCCAGCAGTTCATTCCGGGTGGGCGCGGGCTCAGCCTCCAGGACGTACTCGGGGAACAGAAAACGCTCCTGAATATTAGGGCTTCCTTCATAACTCTCATTCTCTGTGAGGCCATGAGGAGGCTCACGTCCCAGGTCCAACGGGGGCCCGGAGGAGCAGGCGGCTGCGCATCGCCTCCCCAGGAGCGTCTCCCAGAGGCCATGGCGCCCGACAGTGGGAGCGGATCGCCGCAGTAAGGGACTCAGCAGCGTGTGCGCCAGGCGTGCGGACAGCATGGGGAGCGCTGCTCCCGGCAGGGGCGGGGCCGCGCACGCCTGTGACCAGAGACTCGCGTTAAACCCGGAGACTAAAGTCACTGACCCGCCACACTCTCGCTCACCTCCCGTCTAGTCCCTTGAGTTCTCGCGATGAAAACTACATGGCCGAAAATCCACTAAAAGCTGCACGGAAGAAACCAAGGACCTGAACTGAGCTAGATGGGCTGAGCAGAGTAGTGAGTGCTTCGGTTTGTTCAGGCTCCTGCAACGCGCCAGCGCTGGAATAAGCAGTCCTTAATAAATCTCATTTCTAAAAACTTAGTGTTTTTCCTAGTTTTTAGAAATGCAAAAGAAGTCCATCGAACGTCGCTGATTCATGGCCTGGACTATAACCTAACATTAAGATTTTCAGGTGTCATTACTGTGCAGTAACATTGACAAAAGTACTACACAAAAACTTTTACCGGCTGAAAGCGCACTTCAGGTTGCAGGAACTGTCAGTAATTAGTATCCCAGCACTACAATTTGCGCATGCGCAACTAACCTAGGCTCTACTTTTTGGTCGACACTTTGCGCAGGCGCAGATACTACCTGGTTGCTTTGCGGGCGGTCTCTGCGGTACGACGCAAGGTATTCTGGGAACGCCGGAGGCGGAAACTACTTGGGCTCTTTCTTTGGGCGCCGGCGGTTCGCTCCCGGTTTTCTGTGTTCGTGATTTTAAGAATTAGGAGCTTGGGAACCGTTTGCCAATATGTATGACGCGGATGAGGGTAAGTACCCACTCACGTCACACTCAGCGGCGACCCATTTGCGCAGGGAGGCGTGGGAAGCTGGACGGGTTGGGAATTTGCGGCCTTCCCCCGCACCGGCCTCAGGAGTCCCCAGTCTGGTTCCCCACGTCTCCCACGCTGGGAACGAAGCTGGGATTGCGAGAGGTGGAGGTGCTGGGAACTGGGCATGTAGCGTTGATGTTCCCAGTTAGGTGGATTTTTGCATTGTTCGCTGTCGTGTTGCTTGAAATCATTCCGCATTTACGCAGTGAAATAGCTTGGAAAACCATATGACAGTTTCTATTGGCTTTATCTGAAGCAAAAGGCCGCTTTTAAAAATTTCCTTTCGGGCCACAGTCGTTATATTTTTATTTTTATTTTTATTTATTTATTTTGAGACAGAGTCTAACTTCGTTGTCCTGGGTAGAGTGCCGTGGCGTCACAGCTCACAGCAACCTCAAACTCCTGGGCTTAAGCGATTCTCTTGCCTCAGCCTTCCAAGTAGCTGGGACTATAGGCACCTGCAACAACGCCCAGCTGTTTTTATGTTTTAAGCAGTCTGGGCTGGGTTCGAACCCACCAGCCCTGGTGTGTGTGTCTGGCGCCCTACCCACTGAGCTACGGGCACCGCTAGTTCGTCGTTTTATTGAATAGCTCAATTTTTTTTTTTTTTTTGAGACAGAGTTTCACTATGTCGCCCTTGGTAGAGTGCCATAGTGTGACAAGTCACAGCATCCTCAAACTCTTGGGCTTAAGCAACCTCAAACTATTGGGCTTAAGCTATTCTCTTGCCTCAGCCTCCCTAGTAGCTGGGACCACAGATGCCCGCCACAATGCCTGGCTATTTTTTTGTTATTGTTGTCATTGTGGTTTAGCAGGCCCTGGCTGGGTTCAAAGACACCAGCCCTGGTGCATGTGGCTGGCTCCCTAACCACTGAGCTACCGGTGCTGAGCCTGAATAGCTCAATTTTTGACTATCAACCTTGTGCCAGGCATTGTGGAAGGTCCTGGAAATCCATCGGGACAAAGAATATTGGGGAAGGAGAGCTTTGGTTTAGTTTAACGCTTCTTCATGCTCTCTCACATCTAAGTAAATTGTTTGTTTCAAAATATTAAGTAGGTACATGTGCATAAAGCTTTTATAATGCTTGAGTCAGTGCCGTAAGTGTGCCCATCACCTGAATAGTGTTCGTTGTACCTATTAGGTAGGTTTTACCCTTTCTATGCACTCCTTCTCTCTTTCTTGATTTCTAGCAATTTTTGCTTCTTTCTGTGTCCATGTGTGCCCACCAATTAGTTCCAGATTATTAGACAGCACTTGTGATGTTTGTGTTTTCATTCTTTTTTTTTTTTT
>NW_003852525.1:4911728-4913455 GCF_000181295.1 Otolemur garnettii | reverse complement strand
GCCACGGCACTCTACCGAGGGCGACAAAGTGAGACTCTGTCTCAAAAAAATTCCTGTTGCATAGTACCCTAAAATTTAGCTGCTTAAATAATTTTGTTAAAGGAAAGAGCCTCCCAAATTTCGTTATATTCGTGGGTCAGGAATTTGGACAGCTCAAAGTAGGCATGACTTATTTCTGCCCCCTAAGGCTGGGTGTTGACTTGACAGCTGGGGCTGGATGACCTGGAGTGTTGACGCTCAGGTCTGGCACCGCGCCTGGAAGGGCTCAGTAGGATTACTGAGGGAACACCTGCAAGTGGCCTCTCCTACAGTTTGGTTTTCCTCACAGGACAGCAGCCTCAGAGTAGAGGAGTTTAATTAATAATTGCACCTCAGGGCCCCAGAAGCAAATTTTGAGCAAACCAGGCTGAAACTGCATTGTCTTTTCTGACATGGCTTCTGAAATCATGCGGCGTTGCTTTCAGCTGGATTCTCATAGTTATGAGAGAGTTGAAAATCCATCTGGATTGTAGGAGAGGATGTGTAGACTGCTATATCTTGATGATAGTAGTGTCAGAATCACCTTGACACTCTTACCCTGTTTGATAGGAGTTGGATGGGAGATAGGGTTGTGGTCATCTTTGGAAAATACAGTTTGTCATACTTGTACATTTACGAAATGTTGCTGTAATAGACTTCTCCACCTTAGGGTATTTATTGCCCAGCTGTTGGAACCCTTTTCTGGCTCTGCCTCTTACCCTGATCCTTGACTCCAGTTTCTGAGGATCTTATTGATCAGAGGACTATGAGACTGCACCTAGTTATTACGATTAACAAGAGCATTGTATGGAATTTCTGGGGATGATGGAACACTCAAAATCCATACGAGATACTGAACCTTTGTCATAAAACCACTGCATATTGGGACAATACCTATGTAACATACACATATGTTATTTCCAGTGTAATTGACTGGAAATTTAGAAATTTTAGGTAAAAAGAATTACATTTTGTTCAGCAGAGAGTAAATATGTTTCTGCTACTTCAAGTTGTTGGAGCAAGATGTTCACTAGAGGCGTCTTAACTGCAAATGAGTACAATGTTTTTGTTATTGCAGACATGCAATATGATGAGGATGATGATGAAATCACCCCGGATCTGTGGCAGGAAGCATGCTGGATTGTAATCAGGTAACTGGACCAAACTGAATAAGCTTTAAAACACACAGTAGATTTCTTGCTTATTCTTTTCTTGATAAGTAGATTTTCTGTGTAAATGTGCTGCCTGAGTCTATCATTTTATTTATATATTTAAGTTTCTAAAGTATTTCAGACCTGCAGAAAAGTTACACAAAAAATTCGTTTATATGCTTTGCTCAGATTCCTTCAATGTTAAGCAAATACTGTATTTCTTTGTCCTTTTCTTTTTCTGTCTTTCTGTATTTTATCTGAAACATTTGAGAGTAATAAGGACACAGAGAAATAAGGGTATTGTTTTTATATAACTGTGATTGTATTATACAGTGATTAAGTTAACACTGATACAGTGATCTTATTTGATCTACAGATATTACCCAGTTTTTGCCAGTTGTCTCACTAATATTTATAGTAAAATAAAAATATTTTTTTCTGGTCCTGAATCCAACCCAGAATCACATATTGGATTTAGTTTTCATGGTTTATTCTTTTGTCACCTTTAGTCTACAACAATTCCCTTGTTTCTTCTCTCTCTCTTTTTTTTTTTTTTTT
>NW_003852525.1:4900125-4911569 GCF_000181295.1 Otolemur garnettii | reverse complement strand
AGCTGTCATTGTTGTTTGGCAGACCCAGGCTGGATTTGAATCCGCTAGCTCAGGTGTATGTGGCTGGTGCCTTAAGTGCTTGAGCCACAGGGGCTGAGCTGTTTCCTTCTCTCTTTTCTTCCTTTCTTCTAGTACAGGCCAGTTACTTTTTATTATTTATTTATCTATCTGTTTTTTGAGACAGGATCTCATTTTATTGCCCGGGCCAGAGTGCAGTGGTGTGATCATAGCTTAGTGCAGCTTTCAACTCCTACGTTCAAACTATCATTCTGCCTTAGCTGGGATTATAGGTACATGCCACCACACTGACAAATTTCTGAAATTTTTTTGAAGAAATGGGGTCTTGCTATATTGCCCAGGCTGGGCTCAAACTCCCAGCCTTAAGTGATCCTCTTGCCTCAGCTTCCCCCAAGGGCTGGGATTACAGGGAAGATTTGATTTCTGTGTCTGTACTACTGGCTCTGATCTCTCACTTGGGCTCCATTTTTAGCCCAATCTTTTTATCCCCTTCATTTGCTGAGCAATTTTATTTAAGTGACTTAGTCTTACCTCACTTTTAACATAATCAAAATAGGACTATGATCTTTGATTGACATTCTCATACATTTCCTATTTTTTACCACCATCCTCCCTTTTATTGGAATTAAGGTTCTTTTTGTTGTCTTTGATTATTCATTTTATTTTAGTTTTCTCTCCTGACACTTTATTTTCTTTCTGAGACAGAGTCTCACTATGTTGCCCTGGGTAGAATGCTATGGTGTCACAGCTCACAGCATCCTCAAACTCTTGGGCTTAAACGATTCTGTTGCCTCAGCCTCCCAAGTAGTTGGGACTACAGGCACCTGCCTCAGTGCTCAGCTATTTTTTTGTTGCAGTTGTCATTGTTTGGCAGGCTGGGGCCAGGTTCGAACCTGCCAGCCTCGGTGTCTGTGGCCGGTGCCCTAACCGCTCACTGAGCTATGGGCACCGAGCCCTCTCCTGACACTTTTTAGAATAAATGATTCAGAGAGGTTGAGAGACAGATGTCTATAAAGGACATTTGTAACCAAGGTTTCCTTATAGTTCCTGTGTTGTGCTGTAAGTATTTTACCCACAGTTTAAATTTCTTTTCCCTAAGCATAATACATTTCTACAAAGAAAATGCTCCTGACCTTGTTACTTTTTAAGACGTCTCATAGTATCTTCTTCAGTATTTGGCACATAGCGGTTGGTATTTAACGGGTATTTGATGAACTGAATTATAATGAAAATGGGGAAATAAGCTAGAAAATACCACTGAGTTGTAACTGATCATGAACTCAAATATTTTCCCAGTTCCTATTTTGATGAGAAAGGGTTGGTCCGACAACAACTGGACTCTTTTGACGAGTTTATTCAGATGTCCGTTCAGAGAATTGTGGAAGATGCCCCGCCCATAGACCTGCAAGCTGAAGCTCAGCACGCCAGTGGGGAGGTTGAGGAGCCGGTGAGCTGGTTATTCTTATCAATTACGTAGGTGAAGAAGAGTATTGGTGTGAAATTTCAGTACTTCTCTTGTTTGGCTTAAAGGTTAAAAAAAAGTAAGAGAGCTTTTTAGCAGGGTGCCTATAGCCTGTGCAGTCAGCTCCAGATTTATTCTTACTGATTGAGAAACACATTTTTGTAAGTAATCCAAAGCCCTAGTCCTTATTCAGCAGGTGTTTAGTACTTAGGAAGAGGAGACCCAGAAATATGAACACTTAAGAGGAGTGAGCCAGAAATAGTTGTATTGCTTTAGGGATCCCCCTTTTTTCTTTCACAGTGTAAGAATCATAAAAGTACTGGGTACTTTTATTATTTGTTCTGGGACTGAGCTGGAAAAAGGGACACAGAGTACTTTTATTCTTGAGTCATTTTCTCTTCATGGTCCTTGCATAACAAGAAGGATAACAATGTAACAGCAAATTCAGGGTGCTAGTAAGTAAATACTGCAGGACGAAGAGATCACTTGCTGAAGTTTGGTTATTAGAGCAAAGTGGATGGGATGGTAGAGACTTAAGCTGACTGTGAAGGGCAGGGAGGGACTCTTTTAGAGAAAAGGTGCTTGGGCATTTCAGTAAGAAATGCTTGGAGATGGAACGGGGAAGGCAGTAGTCAGTGTGTGATTTTGGTTTATCTGTTTTTGATGTTAGTGGAAAATAAGATGGACCCATATTGTTGAAGGCTTTGGATATGATTAGATGTAATGAGAAATTGTTGAGAGATTGTCAAAGAATATATTATATTAATACATAAAGCATTCTTTTAGAAAAGTTACTTCGGAAATAGTGTTTACTTGGAATGGAAAGAGGCCGAGGAAGATAAAATCTTGGAATAGCCTCGGTTTAAGGTAACAGTGTCCTAGAGTAGGGTGGGGGTGGAAATGAGGGCTAGTTCATTGTCAGTCCTAGTCATTCGCACTGCTGGTTCTCTCTGCTCTTTCCCTGCTCTAGCTTGGGAGACTTGATGGTCAGTAATTTGCCCTTAAGGGGCTACATAGTCCTATTTTCTTCTCTAAGATTTGATTTAGAGAGAAATCCGCTATCCATTCATCTCTGAAATATTGTTCTTATAGATATTATTTTTTAGGCAGCAGATGAGAATGTTCAGCTAAAAACTTTTTTGGCTATGAGCTGAGCTATGATTAGTCAGGTTAGAAGTTCTCAGTCCATTGTATAGAATGGTTGGGATTTTTGGGGGTAATGTTCCGTTGTTTAGATTAAATCACAGTTCTGATTGTCTGGAATAGTTATCTTTTCTTTGTTTGCTGGTCACTTTGTACTTTTGATCCTAACCAGGAGAAGGCATGAGAAACCACTTGCATCATTAATACAGATCCATGTTGACTGTTTGATATCAACTCGAGAGCACATGATGTGTACAGTCTTTTTTTTCTTGTAGCATATTAAGTCTCTTTTTGTCTTCTGCCTTAAGAAAGTGATAAGGTAAAAACTTGATATTTTATGCATGTGGATTTTGACTTTAGAAAGTTGTCAGGATCAGAACCTTTAAAAGCTCTGTGCTCTGCTCAAAAGTGGGAATTTGGATTTTGAGATAGTTGGCCATTTTCATCTGGTCCTTCTACTCAAAAAAAAAAAGAAAAGAAAAGAAAAGAGAGTTCCGTATCAGTAAAATGGATTGATTTTGCCAATTTGTAGAGCTTCTTCTGTTGAAAACGTTATTAAAAAAATTATTTACTCCTTTTGTGTTTTTTGTTTAATGTCAGCCAAGATATTTGCTGAAGTTTGAACAGATTTACCTCTCCAAGCCTACCCATTGGGAAAGAGATGGTGCTCCTTCACCAATGATGCCAAATGAAGCCAGATTAAGAAATCTTACGTAAGGAAGAAATTTACCTTGTCCACAGCTGATACTGAAATAGAATTCAGAAAATGTAATTTTGACCACTGGAGGATTTGTTAATTTAGCAAACACCCTATCATTGCTTAACTGTGATCTACTTTTGTTTTCAAAGGTATTCTGCTCCACTCTATGTTGATATAACAAAAACAGTCATTAAGGAAGGTGAAGAACAACTTCAGACTCAGCATCAGAAAACTTTTATAGGAAAAATTCCCATTATGTTGCGGTCAACTTACTGCCTATTAAATGGCTTAACAGATCGTGATCTTTGTGAGTTAAATGAATGCCCTTTGGATCCTGGTGGCTATTTCATTATTAATGGATCAGAAAAGGTATAGTAACATTAATTAAAAAAAAATTACGTAGCTCAAGCCGCTAAGGCGCCAGCCACATACACCAGAGCTGGTGGGTTTAAATCCAGCCTGGGCCTACCAAAACAACAATGACAACTACAACCAAAAAATGGCTGGGCCTTGTGGCGGGCTATTTGGGACACTGAGGCAAGAGAATCGCTTAAGCCCAGGAGTTGGAGGTTGCTGTGAGCAGTGATGCCATGGCACTCTACCCACGGTGACAGCTTGAGGCTCTGTCTCAAAAAAAAAATTTACATATTTGATCAGGTATGGTGGCTCCCAACTATAATCACAGCTTTTTGGGTGGCAGAGGTAGGAGGATCATTTGAGGCCAGGAGTTTGAGACTAGCCTAGAAACATAGAGAGATCCTGTCTCTATAAAAAATAAAAAAAATAGCCAGGCCTGGTGGCACATATTTATAATCCCAGCTAGTTAAGTGTGTGAGGCAGGAGGATCACATAAGCCCAGGATTTCAAGGTTACAGTCAACTATGATTGAGCCATTGCACTCTAGCCTAACAACAGAGTGAGACCTTGTCTATTAAAAAAGAATTACAAAGGCAGGCATGGTGGCTCATGCCTGTAACCCTAACATTCTGGGATGCCAAGGCAGGTAGACTACCTGAACTCATGGGTTTGAGACCAGCCTGAGCAAGAGCAATACCCTGTCTTGAAAAATAGCTGGGTATTGTGGTGGGCACTTGTAGTCCCGGCTACTTGGGAGGCTGAGGCAAAAGAATCGCTTGAGCCTAAGAGTTTGAGGTTGCTGTGAGCTATGACGCCACCACACTCTACCGAGGGCTACAAAGTGAGACTGCCTCAAAAAAAAAAAAAACCAGAATTCCCAAATGATAGTTAAAATTTAATTTATTAAAATTGAAATTAAGGAGTAAAGTTTCTTGCAGGATAACATAAAAGTGGCAGTTAAATCGCTCAGGGTATAACAGGCAAACTTGTATAAGCCAAAGCTTTATTTCAGCTGTCTGAAGATGCAGTGGAAATTTGGTTGTTCTATGAAGCATTTTTGCAAAATGGAGTTTGTTTGCTTTTTGCAGCTGGGGAGTGGGGCAGTGGGATGGGGGAGAGTGCAAAATGGAGTTTGGAAAAGTCAAGAGATAATGTTTCAGTGAGCCTTTATGATGAGGTTTAATTAAAATGAAGATTTATCCTCTTCTTTCTGCTTCAATGACCTTTTGGATTTTATGGCGGTGACTTTCTTATTGTTCATATATAGGTTCTGATTGCTCAGGAGAAAATGGCAACAAACACAGTTTATGTGTTTGCCAAGAAGGATTCTAAGTATGCCTACACAGGAGAGTGTAGGTCATGTCTGGAGAATTCTTCCCGACCCACCAGTACCATATGGGTTAGCATGCTGGCAAGAGGAGGACAGGTAGGCCTGGAGGTGGTGGGGTTGGGTTTATCCCTCTGTGCCTTCGTAACTTATCAGACTCATTCTTAATCCAAGGAAGCTTTTCTGGAGTGTATTATTGGTGTTGTGTGTTAGGCATTTGAAGCAGAGAAATATTAAAACTGAGAAATCAAGTATGTAAGTTTTATTTTGTTTTTGTATATGAGGACAATTAAAGAGGAAGAAATGGGGAAAAAAGATGTTGTGTAAAAAGGGCTGTTTATATTTTGAAACATTTAAATGAGGAGATCTCTTACAGACCAGCCGTGCTTTAGTATTTACTTTTTATTCTGTGCTTAGCATTTTTCCATATTTCTCTCTTCATATTTTGTTTTTACTTCTCCCCTATTTCCTTCTTCCAGAGTTTTTTTTTTCCCAGGGGTGGGGAGGGAGTGCCATTTCCCAGGGGTGGGGAGGGTGAGGAATCAATATTCATATTCTTTTGTGGCCGAAAGTCATTTTGAAATAACAGTATTGGGTAATTCGGAGAGAATCTTGGCAGGCAGATAGAAGAGAGTGCAAGTTCTCACATCGTAATGACCAGCCTGTCTGTAAAGTTTGTGAACCGCTGCTTCACAGTGGTTTTGAAGAGCAGCCATAGATGGTCCCTCAGAGTACGGGAGGCGTGCTTTTTGTGAAACATGTACAGTGAGCATACGCATATATTAAATGGTTTTCTTGATGCTTTTACACTGCTGTGAGCTTCTGTATGTTTGGGTTTTAATGATATTTTACTTACGCAGGGTGCAAAGAAGAGCGCCATTGGTCAGCGCATTGTGGCAACTCTGCCGTACATCAAGCAAGAAGTTCCCATCATTATTGTCTTCAGAGCCTTAGGTTTTGTGTCTGACAGAGATATTTTAGAGCATATTATTTATGATTTTGAAGATCCAGAGATGATGGAAATGGTAATGTGAAAGAAAAATGTATTTGTAGTGTTTCTTTTATAAGAGATTCAGGCTTGCTGATTGTGCCCATGCTGATGTGTAGTGGCTTGATCAAAGCTCACTTAACCTTGGATTTCTGGGCTCCAGTGAGCCTCCTGCTTTAGACTCCTGACTAGCTGGGACTATAGGCACATGCCACTATGCCTGGCTAATATTTGTATTTTTTGTAGAGATGGGCTCTTGCTGTGCTTTCTTGGCTGGCCTCAACCTCTTGGCCTTAAGTGAATCTTCCCCCTTGACCTCTCAAAGAGCCAGGATTACAGCCATGAGCCACTGTGCTGGGCCAGTTATTAAAGTCATTGAAGTATTTATTGGTGTGGTTACATGAGAAAAATGGGCTCTAGTTAGAATTTAGTTTACTTTTATCAGTAGTCACCTAGGTACTTTATTACTTATTTTGAATATTTAAAAATTTATTCTGTTAAAAGAAAACATATGTTATCTTTTATTTAAAAGGTATCCCAAATGAACCAAAACTAAATTTAGGTTTTATCTGATCAGGAATTTTTTTAGTTAACTGAAAGACTTGATTTGATTTGCTTTATGTGTATTGTCTTTTGATAATTACTATTATTATTATTATTTTTTTAGCACGTCTGAAGCTTAGGCCAATTTTTACAAGTCTGTGACTCAGGATTCACTTGATGAAAGTGCCTTTTTTTTTTTTTTTTAAATATTTTATTTATCTGTTTATTTATTTTTTGGCCAGGGCTGGGTTTGAACCCACCACCTCTGGCATATGGGGCTGGCACCTTACTCCTTGAGCCACGGGCGCCACCCTTTTATTTTTTCTGAAAGTAAATCATTGTTTTTTGCAAGCCAGAGTGAAGAGTAAATGTATCAAAGTGGGAGTGGTGGGGATGAAGAAATAAAACACAGGAGACAAAAATCACACAAGAGATGAGGATGGGATCGGGACGTCCCATGTGAACAGCTTAACTAATTAATTAATTATTTATTTACGTATTTATTTAATTTTTTGAGACAGAGTCTCACTATGTTACCCTTGGTAGAGGGCTGTGGTGTCACAGCTCACAGGAACCTCCAACTCTTGGACTTAAGTGATTCTCCTGCCTCAGCCTCCCAAGTAACTGGGACTACACGTGCCACCACAACACCTGGATATTTTTTTGTTGTAGTTGTCATTGTTGTTTAATAGGCCCGGGCCGGGTTTGAACCCACCAGCCTAGTGTATGAGGCTGGTGCCCTAACCACTGAGTACAGGCCCTGAGCCCGAACAGCTTTATTTGTATAGTATCTGAACAAGTTTGCTTATACTAACAATGTCGCAAATCAGTCAGGACAGTGAGTGGGAGTATTTTCATCTTACAAAGTTGAGGGGGAAGTGATAGTACTCGGGGTAAAGATTAACTGTAGGGAGAGAAGGCTGTGCGCTTTTAGGCAAAAGATAGGAAAGTATACAGAAGTTACGGGACTTCTCGCAGAGGGAGCAGAGGGAGCCAGGAGAAAAGACTTGTTGTTTTAGGAAGGGAGGAAAAGCAGCTGGGGGCCGTTCCTGAACGTACCTCCGGGCTGTGGGGGTCTTGCCACCTCATAATCTGCACTCCACTGTTGTTATCTATATTAACCATAACAAAATAGTTTTCTAACAGCAATGGCCGTTTTCTTTAAAAAGATCTCTTTAATCTGCTGTGCTTTCTATGACCTCCTCACTTTGCCTGGTGTACGTGGCCTTTTTCAGATCTTGGCTTAATGATAGGGATTTGCGTGTTTAAACTTGGTGATCGGTGATTAAAAAGTCAAAGGAAGTCAGGTGGCACAGTAACTCAGTCGGCAGGACCCCAGCCACAAACACCCAGGGTGGAGAGTTCAAACCCGGCCGGGCCAGCTAAAACAACAATGACAACTGCAACAAAAGAATAGGTGATTATTGTGGCGAGTGCCTGTAGTCCTAGCTACGTGGGAGGCTGAGGCAAGAGAACCACTTAAGTCTTAAGAGTTTGAGGTTGCTGTGAGCTGGGATGCCATGGCACTCTACTCAGGGTGACAGCTTGAGACTCTGTCTCAAAAAAAAAAAGTCATAGGAAGTCAAAGGCAAGAACAGCATTTCAGTGTATGTGGTGGAATTAAAGAGTACTTAGAGACACCAGAGTCCCCTTCATTTCTCATGTTCATCAGTGCATAGACCTGGAAATATATTGGTTGAATGTTAGAACTGGAGTGGAATTTAGACATTATTTTACGTAACCCTTTTGTAGGTGGGGAAACTAATTACATGGCTGCTTCCAGGTAGTGGCAGGTGTAGGATACAGGTCTCTAACCGTGTGCTTCTCTGTCGGAGGTACAGGGAGCTCCAGACTGGGCCACTGCACTCCAGCCTGGGCAGCGGAATGAGCCTCTGCCTTAATACAAAAAGCAAATACATAAATTAAATAGTCTGCTTTAGAAAATACTGAGTTGTTTTATTTATAGGTTAAAAAATTTTAATGCCAAAACTGAAAACAAAATCTGGCACATTTATTCATTTATAGCTCAGTAGATTATGATTTGACTATGAAATTTCTCTAAATTGATTCTAGATACCTAGAAGGAACTTCTTTTTGTCATTGGTCATATGTAAATAACATGGAAATCAACAGAGAGAAATGCACTGTAGTACTTTCTTAAAATAATGGAATTATTTATCTTTTCTTAGAAAATAGAATTGCCTTTGCTGACGAGTGGGTTTTGTTAGAGAGTCCCTAGTGTCTTTGACTTAATGAAAGTACTCACATATTTAATTAGGTTCATAAGGATAGTTGGCATGTTATAAATTAGGTGACATATGACTCTAGGTGAAAGCATGAATTGGAAAATAACCTTTATTTCTGTTACCTGATAGGTTAAACCTTCTCTCGATGAAGCTTTTGTCATCCAAGAACAGAATGTTGCGCTAAATTTCATTGGTTCAAGAGGGGCAAAGCCTGGTGTCACTAAAGAGAAAAGAATTAAATATGCTAAAGAAGTCTTGCAGAAGGAGATGCTCCCTCATGTGGGTGTCAGTGATTTTTGTGAGACCAAAAAAGCCTATTTCTTGGGGTATGTTAAATTTCAGTGTTTTAACTTCTCTTAGTTCTTAAGATTGAACTAAGATAAAGTTCTTTTCTTAAAGCTAAAAATGTCAAAAATGATGTTTTTAATACGTAAATAAAAAGTAGCCCAAAACTGTTCTTTCTGGCATGTTTTTATTTTCTTCTTTTAGGTATATGGTTCATAGGTTACTGCTAGCAGCTTTGGGTAGAAGAGAACTGGATGACAGAGATCATTATGGAAACAAAAGACTGGATCTTGCTGGGCCTCTGCTCGCATTCTTATTTAGAGGGTAAGGAATTGCAGGAAGGAGATTTCGCTTCAGATGGGTTGCTGCACATGGAGGGGCGGAACTAGTTTCTGTTTGCATCAGTACTTAAAAGTTAGCTACTTTCTCTTTGCTGTCTGCCCGGATTTAGTTGTAGTTCATGTCTAAGAAATATGAGGACAGTTTATTACTTGTATTTTTTTTCCTCTGGTAGCTTTATGAGATGTTTGAGAAAACTGAATGTTGCCTTCATTTTCTTAGTGCTAATACTATTGGAATCCTTTTTCCTTTTTTGCTGATATTTACTAAGCACATGTGGAATTCTTAGTTCTGCTTTTATGTTTTATCAACAAATATACGCAAAAGCTAGAGGGAAATTTATAAAAATATTATCCGTGATCATGACGCTGTTGGGGTTCTGTGTGCTTTCTGTCTTATTCTTGGTGTTTTTATATTTTCCATATTTTCTGTAGGAAAATACTTTTATAATTAGAAAAAAGTTACTTGTAAAAAGAAAATATGTAGATAATACAAAGGCTAATAGTGGCAATGTTTTGCACATATTTTGTTATTTAGTGTGTTGTAGACGAGTATTTTTCAACCTTCTGTTGTTACTGCCCCACTGAGGAGCCTCTTTGATATTTTTCCTCGCTGTTTCCCTCCCTACCCTGCCGTTTGCAATATTGTTTCTGTTGAGAGTGCACCTGGTAGACGGCCACGTCCCTAAATCAATGCCATTTTATTTGTCAGTATGTTTAAGAATTTGCTTAAAGAAGTGCGAATCTATGCACAGAAGTTTATTGATCGAGGAAAAGATTTTAACTTGGAGTTGGCAATCAAAACAAGGATTATATCTGATGGCCTAAAATACTCTTTAGCGACTGGAAACTGGGGTGACCAGAAGAAAGCTCATCAAGCCAGGGCTGGAGTATCTCAGGTAAGGCTTCAGCTTCAACATGATGACAGTCGTGATGGGAAAAAGGTTACTGGACTAGAAGATTCCTTCCTTCATCCAATGTACATTATTTTTCCTGGTCAAATGTAAAATCACTGGGGGATTTTGAATCATGAAAGTGAAATGTTTCTTAAATTAGTTATTAGCATTCATAAGAGAGACTTCGTTTTTGGCTTGCAGTTTAGAAACTCGAGATAATTAATAAGGTAGCTGTTTGGGAGCGGAGACAGTCCATGTCAGTGAAGTTTTCATGTCTTACAAGCTTCCTGTTAGAAGCTAACCCAGAGAATAGATGGGCTTCCCTTTCCTTTGTTGGACCATGTAGTGCTGCTCATACCGATTTCGGTATGTTGATCTGTTGTGTATATAGTGACTGTGGTAGCCACTCTCAGATGGAGTAAGGGGAAAGGCCTTCTAAAACATGTCTCATGAGCCATTTTTATTTTTGTATTTGGTTTTCATATAAGATTGAAAACCTATAGTGTGCACATACAGCTTTGTGGAATTTTGGGGGGGAATCGTCCTTTCTTTTCTTTGTTTAAACTAGCCTGAAGCCAGTATCACTCAGTTGATTGGACATTCAGACATTGACTTCAAGCTCCTGATTCCTAGAAACCTAGATGCTCTCAGAAATTTTGGGAGGCTGCTGATAGCAAATTCAGATTTTCAGTCACTTTCATTCAGTAAGGAGTTATTGGGTATACTTGGTGTTTGTGATTTTAAATTCACAAACATGAATGAGATACTATCCTTGCCTTCCATGAGCACACTGATACCTAGCAGAGGAAACAGATTCGTTCATGTATAGTTCACTGTACCCTCCACTGTTTTATGATAAATGCCATAAATTCAATTCAGGTAATCATTATTGGGACTCACGATATGCCAGACACTCTGCCAGACATTGGCGATGCACAGATGAATAAAACAGGACCCTGATCTTTAGTCGCTGACAGTCTGTATTTGTAGGTAGATGTGAACAGATAATTACAGCATGGTACAGTTAGATTTATGGTAAGAGATGTGCACAGCTACTCTGTGAAATGCTGGCAGACAGGGTAGAAAGGAGTCTGGCACCATCAGAGAGGGTGGAAAGGAGTCTGGCACCATCAGAGAGGGT
>NW_003852525.1:4895567-4899883 GCF_000181295.1 Otolemur garnettii | reverse complement strand
CGTGAAGAGGAGTTGAGACATAGCCCAAGTTGAGAAGGGGGGTAGAACAAGTAGCTCAGAGGAAAATGCCAGAAAACTTCCTTATATCCTGTGCAAAGAGATGGTGGTGGTGAAGATTAGGTGTGGGCAAGTGAGCTGGGGCAGCTCAGGATTTTCAAATCAAAGTCAGAGCTTAGGAAGATGGGAATAGCTCATAGAGGGGAGACACAGTCATTCATAGCAATTAGTAGTGTGGAGAAAAGGCTTGAGAAGGCCAAGGTTGGTGAGCAGGAGGTTGCAACAGCATGTGTGAGGAGTAATTAGGGCTTGGGCTAGAGCAGCTTTCTAGAGACGGAGAATGTAGTCAAATTTGAGGAGTATTTAGGAAGGAAGTTTTATAATACGTTGTGATTAATGAGTTAAATGTTGGAAAACTTCGTAGAGTACGGAAAAGAGAATGGTTCTTCCCTGAGGTGTGTCAGATGGCTTTCAGAGGGTTCTGTATTCTTGGTGTTTGTTACCCCAGTTCACACGTGAGAATGTGATGCTGTCCCAGCTCCACAAGCTGCTCTCCAGGTTACCGAGTGCAGTGCTGACCCTCGACCCTCGTGTGGCAGGTGGGAAGGTGCTCAGGAGTGAAGGCCTAGAGACGGGCAGGGGAAGGGCATGTGGGACTCACCGGGAAGGATTTGAATGTCATGGTCCTTTGTAGTCAGTGGGGCTGTCTGTTCATTGTTCTTTACGAGGGTGAGTGATGTGGATGTATTTATATTTTAAGAATTCTGGTAACTGAAGAGGGTAGATTGGAAGGAACCAGGAAGGGAACTATGAGGTGATGGTGGTAGCACAGATGAGGAGTAAGGGACTGGCCTGTTGCTGTGATACTGGGAGGGAGAGGCTAGATGTTTAGAAAATTTGCAAATAGAATTGATACGATATGTTTGTTGATATGTGAAAGGAAGAACTCAGAGATGAAGATGGTTTTGAGACTTCTGGATTGGGTGATGAGGGAAGGGTGACGAAACTAACAATGACCAGACTCAGGAAGCAGTCGTAGGAGGTTTGGGTGGTTTTAGGGTTGGGGAAGGTGGTGATTTGTAGCTTGAGTTGCCTGCTTTATATTGCTGTAATCGTTACCTTACTTGTTAATATCATCTGCTTAATATCCTAAAAGTATCGGTAATGGGTATTTGAATTTCTTTGTTGGATTTAGAGATCTGAGCCTGGAAGAAGAACTGAGATAGATTTGTGATGTCTGGTCTGGTCAACGGTGCTGGAGTTGGTAGCTTTTGAGTTAACACTTACTGAGTACCTAATGTATGCCAAGCACTGTTCTAGGTGTTGGGATACAGCTGAGAATAAAAAATTTCTAAACATCCCTGCTGTCTTAGTGTTTGAGGACAGACCATAAGCAAAATGTTTAAGTCACTTGTCAGAACTGTACATCACATCGGTATCTGCCGTCCCTGCTCTAAGGAGCAGTTAAGTTATGGGGTGAATAACATTATCCAGGGAAGGGATAGAGAAAAGAGGGGCGGGTACAGTCTGAGACGCAGTGGATTAGATGTAAAAATACGGCCTTGCCTTAGTGTGATAGTGTAAATCACAGACATGCTCAGACTTCCAAGATTTGCTCTTTTTTTCCTAGGTATTAAATCGCCTGACTTTTGCATCTACTCTTTCTCACCTGCGTCGTTTGAATTCTCCCATTGGTAGGGATGGGAAGCTAGCAAAACCGAGACAGCTGCATAATACCCTGTGGGGCATGGTGTGTCCTGCTGAGACCCCAGAGGTAATGCGATAGGATTTACCTTCAGGGGGATTTAAAAAATTGCATGGTTCCCACCTACTTAGAAGGCTGAGGTGGGGGAGGATTGCATTGAGCCCAAGAGTTCAAGGACAGCCTGGGCAACACAGGTGGAGCCTTATTCTTAAAAACAACAAAATTTAAAAATAAAAATAATTCATGTTCAGGACAGAAAGTCTAGTAATTATGGGGGCATTATTTTTAGATGTAGGTTTTTATTATGCAGTGTGGTTTAGAACTAAGATATTATTTGTAATTTTGTTCTTAGAGAAAGCAAATCTTGAAATCCAATTGAAGGAAAAATGTTTATGGAAAAGAATTTTGATAAGCTTGTAAAATCAGTATGTGTAATGCTTGGTTTATTTCTTAGGGCCATGCTGTAGGACTCGTGAAGAATTTAGCCCTGATGGCTTATATTTCAGTCGGATCTCAACCATCTCCGATTCTGGAATTTTTAGAAGAATGGAGTATGGAAAATTTAGAAGAAATTTCTCCTGCAGCCATTGCCGAGTGTGTATAGATGTTGTCTTCTTTTTAAACAGATGTTAATCTTTAGGTATAGCTTAATATAGAATTGCTAAGTGCAAAGTACTTTTGTTTTTTCATTGTAGTGCAACCAAGATTTTTGTTAATGGCTGCTGGGTTGGAATCCATAAAGATCCTGAACAGCTTATGAACACCCTGAGGAAACTGCGGCGTCAGATGGACATCATTGTGTCTGAAGTAAGGATCTTTAGTTAGCCGAGAGGAGGCGCGAGACTAGTGAACGTTATCTTAGCTTTGGCATCTTTCCTTAAATTGGAGAGTATATTGTCCAAAGTCTAGGTGATGTTTTAACTTCAGTTTAATTATAAGCAATTGTTTGGAGCAATAATCTTCAGATATATGCTCCTAAAAATTTTTTTTATTTTTTTATTAAGCCGTAGCTGTGTACATTAATGCAATTATGGGGTACAATATGCTGGTTTTATATACAATTTGAAATACTTTCATGAAACTGGTTAACATAGCCTTCACTGCATTTTCTTAGTTATTGTGTTAAGACATTTATATTCTACACTAAGTAGATTTAACGTGTACCCTTGTAAGATGCACATAGATGCAGTCCCACCACTTACCCTCCCTCCACCTTTCTTCCCCCCCTCCCCTCCCCCTCTGGGTATTTTTTATAAAGCTGAGAATACTTTAAAGGGAATAATTGTCTTTGATTTACTCCTTTACTGATTCACTTGTGGCATGCCTCTAATAGATTCTCTTATATTTTGGCAGATAATTGAAATACTTTGAGGTTAGGATGGTTTAAAAAAAAATTTTTTTTTAAATGTGTAATTTGAGCTTTATTATTTATGCCTCAAATAGGGCTCAGGCTTTTAATTCTACCAAATCTACAGCTTGGGGCCAGTCTAGGTGAAAGCGAGTTTGGAGAGAAACTAAAACACACTTAGCCAGTAGTGGCCTTCTTCTACCTAGCAAAGCAGAGAGGAGTTTGGCTGCTCCAGGCCTTGTGTACCTGTGGGCCCTGGCTTTTGACCTGGGCCTATTTACAGCTGAAGACAGTAACAGAATGATTCACTTGAGGGCCTGCAAGGCTAAAGCCCAAGAAGCAAAACTGGCTGTACTTTCTGTGATGGAGAAATCTGTTAATGGTTTTTGTTTGTGTTTTTTTGCTGAGACTCTTAGCTTAGGCCTCTTTACCTTTCTGTGGGCCTATTCCCTCAACCTGGAATGTTTGTGCTTCCGGGCTCCTGTGGCTTCTTAAAAATGGGAGACGGGTGCTTATTATTACTTTCAGATAAATCTTGCTTTGTAAAATTCATATTGACAGTCATCTCTTTTGGGACACCTTACCTGCCCCCCCCCCAAGTTTCATTTAGATAAGACATTGACTGACTTCTTCTGTAAATGGTTAGACGTTAAGTATTTCTGACTTTGTTTTACCATACAGTGTCTGCTGTGTATTTAACTCTGTCCTAGTGAGATGCAGCCAAAGATAATACATAAACCAGTAAAACTGTATTCATAAAATAGATGGCGGGTATGGGCAGGTTTGGTTTGCAGACCCTTTGCTTATCCCTGTGATTTAGATTGGTGTGACTAGGTGTAGCACATTTTATTTAAAACCTCGGACAGAATGCTTATACAGAAACTATTGATTTGTTTGCCTGCTTCACAGTCTACACTATTAGCTCCTTAGAGGCAGGGAATATGTCTTAATATGACTTTGTATTTTCAGCTCTGAGCATAATGTGTTACATGTAGGAGACGTTCAGTAAATGTTGGTTGAACATGTACATGGACTCTGTGTCCTTGGACCAGGCATTTTAGTCTGTTGGAGAATGATGTTGGGAACCTCTAGGGAAGAATTATATGTATTTTTCAGGAGTCTAGTCCTTTTTCTTTTCCTTTTTATGTTCTGATGACCAGAAGTTTTTTTTTTTTGCGACAGAGCCTCAAGATGTCCCCCTGGGTAGAGTGCTATGGCATCACCGCTCACAGCAACCTCCAACTCCTGGGCTCAAGCGAGTCTCCT
>NW_003852525.1:4892840-4895353 GCF_000181295.1 Otolemur garnettii | reverse complement strand
GTGGCTGGCGCCTTAGCCGCTTGAGCCACAGGCACCGAGCCAGAAGTAGTTCTTTTACTCATTTCTACCTGGTTGCACCTGTCAGGTACACTGTCCTGTTGAGAGTCCTCTTTAGACCTACTAAAGAGCTAGCTGTTTCTGTTGGAACTGAAAATACTGTTTGGCCTTTGAGGAGGCACAACTCAATTTATGTTTTCCTGTTAAGACATTAGGGTTATAGTCTATTAAGACTGTTCTCTAAGAATTCAGAGCAATGCATTTGAAAGCAGTATCTTCTCAGACTGAAGAAAGCTATTTGTGGGTGGGCCAGGTGCAGTGGCTCATGCCTGTAAGCCTAGCACTCTAGAGAGGCCGAGTTGGGTGGATTACCTGAGCTTAGGAGTTCGAGACCAGCCTGAGCAAGAGCCTAGAGCCTAGTCTTTGCTAAAAATAGAAGAAACTAGTTAGGTGTTGTGACAGGTACCTGTAGTCTAGCTACTCAGGAGTCTGAGATTAGGATCGCTTGAGCTCAAGAGTTTGAGGTTGCTGTGAACTGTGACACCCTGGCACTCTACCCATAATATAGTGAAACTCTTGTCATAAAAAAAAAAAGAAAAAAGAAAGAATGCTGTCTGTGGTACTTTTGCTCACAGTGTCTGTCCTCACATTGCTTTCTGAGGACGAGAAGTGGGCTAGAAACATGGAACATGTTTTGTTTCTTAGCTTTTGTATAATTTTGGAGAAGAATTTGGTTGTTTTGATCAAGCTCTTATGATTTACCTAGGTTTTTAAACTTGTAATCTTAGTCTTTTTCTTTCTTAAATTCAATCCTTTTTTTTGAGACATAGTCTTTCTCTGTCACCCTTGGTAGAGTGCTGTGGTGTCATAGCTCACAGCAACCTCAAACTCTTGGGCTTAAGCCATTCTCTTGCCTCAGCCTTCCCAAGTATCTGGGACTACAGGCCCTTGCCACAATGCCTGGCTATTTTTTGTTACAGTTGTTGTTTCAGTGGCCCGGGCTGGGTTCAAACCCGCCACTGCCACCCTTGGTGTATGTGGCTGGCACTGTAACCACTGTGCTGTGGTTGCTGAGGCATGTGACTTCACTTTTTAAAAGTACTTTTGTGGGGGATACCAGTCTATTCTTTAGTTTCTCAACTCACTGATAATTCTTTTTTTTTTTTGCAGTTTTTGGCCGGGGCTGGGTTTGAACCCACCACCTCTGGCATATGAGGCTGGAGCCCTACTCCTTTGAGCCACAGGCACTGCCCAACTCACTGATAATTCATTTCTTAATTGTTTCCCCCACTGGAGATTCTTGTTTATGTTTTGACTTTTTCTTTCTATATAGGTACTTCAGATTTATAGCGCTTTTAATAATTATTATGTTCTTTATTGCACTGATTTTTCCAAAATGTTTTTGATATTTTCTTGAATATATTTTCTTGACCATTGCTATTCAGTAGAAATATAATGTAAATGATACACACAATTTAAAATTTTTTACTAGTCACATTGAAAAAGGAACAAATGAAAATAATTTTATTAATGTATTTTATTTGACCCAACACATCTGTGTTGTGTAATTCGTACTCACAGCAGACCTCTCAGTTCAGAATGGCCACATTTCGGGTGCTCAGTAGGTGCATGTGGCTGGTAGCTGCTGTACTGGATCATTAGACTGTAAGCCATTTGCCTGTTATGGGAGTGTGAGAGTCAGGCTTACGACTGGGAAAGCATGATCTAGGCAGAATGATACAGGGCTGGTTATTAAAAGGCTACATGTAGGATGTATGTGTAATTAGCAAAGAGCCAGACTGGGAAATTGTCATGTACTGGCCTTGTGGTACTGAACAAGATAGTTTTTCATTTTTTATTAACTTGCACGACATTATTAACAGATGTTGTTCTTCAGTGCTTTAATTACCAACATTTTCTTTATGAAATTTTAAATTACACCTAAGGTTTTAATATATTGAATAATGGTAAACTGAGATTTCTCTGTTTTATTGGATAATTGGTTGATCCAGAAATTTAGTAGGAGTCTTACTGTGGTGTTTTTCCCATTGCCTCCCTTTAAGTTTTGTTGTATTTTTAGCAAAGCCTTAATGGTACAGAGAAAGTAGAAGTTCATGAAGTTACTTTGTCTTCTTATGTATAGGTTTCTATGATCAGAGATATTCGAGAGAGGGAGATTCGTATCTATACAGATGCAGGCCGTATTTGTAGACCACTTCTTATTGTGGAAAAACAAAAGCTACTTTTGAAGAAGAGACATATTGACCAACTGAAAGAGAGAGAATATAACAACTACAGGTAAAAACATGGATGAGACAAACATGTGTTCAAAAAATTGAGATAGAATTTGCATACCATAAAACTAAGTATTTTTATTTATTTATTTTTTGAGACAGAGTCTTATTATGCTGCCTTTAGCAGAGTGCTGTGGTGTCACAGCTCACAGCAACCTCAGAATCTTCGGTGTAAGTGATTCTCTTGCCTCAGCCTCCCAAATAGCTGGGACTACAGGCGCC
>NW_003852525.1:4889937-4892237 GCF_000181295.1 Otolemur garnettii | reverse complement strand
TTGCATATAAACTACCAGTCCCTGGATTATGAATGAGATAGATAGGTCTGTGGAGTTATTTTATTTATTTATTTTTTGCTTCAATTAGTTTTCTAGGATGTAGATTTATTCTTAAGTTTATATTTAAGTTGGCACAGGTACATTTACTTGTAATGGCCTCTGTTAGTCAGATGTTTGTTAATGTGGGGACATAGGGTAATACCTTCTAAGTCGGGTGTTTGTAACTCAGGGCCTGCCTATAATGTAAACACAGTAAATTGCATGTAACAAATAATATATAACATAATTATGTGACTAATACAATGATAAAAATTTGATAAAATCTGCTTTAAAATTTATTTTAATAATTTATGAATGTATATATTCCTACTGTAAAAAATTGAAGCAACATCAAATTTTTAAGTTATGTATATTTGAATTTTTTAATGATAAGAATATATAGACAGTACCTGTAGCTCAGTGGGTAGGGCGCTGGCCACATACACTGAGGCTGGCGAGTTCGAACCTGGTCTGGGCCTGCTGAAACAACAAAGACAACTATAACCAAAAAATAGCTGGGCATTGTGGTGGGCGCCTGTAGTCCCAGCTCCTTGGGAGGCTGAGGCAAGGGATTGAGGTTGCTGTGAGCTGTGATGCCACAGAGCTCTACCGAGAGTGACATAGTAAGACTTTGTCTAAAAAAAAAATATATATATATATATACACACACACACATACTCATAAATTACTAAAATAATGTAATCTAAATTTGTACCCTTATGTCAATCTGAAACAAAATTAAAAAACCCAAATTTTAAATACCTCTAAGTTATACTCTCTTCTTCACAAGTAAGTACTGATAACAGTTAAGTGCATGTTCCGCTAGACATTATTCTATTACTTATACACGCACCAACCCTCATAAGTACAGTTTCTTTAAAACAGTGCAAAACAAACTAATAGTAGTTATGGGACCATGCTTTACAGCTTAGTGTAGCAGCTCCCTTTTTTCTTGTCAACCATCTCATAACTATGTTGGAACTCTTTCCTTTTCAGTATGTAAAATATGTGAATACATTGTTTTTGAAAGTAGTAGGACTAGTTAGTTGCAGTATCTCAGGAAATGAGAAATTGAGTGAATTTTTGTAGTTGGCAGGATCTCGTGGCCAGTGGGGTTGTGGAATACATTGATACCCTGGAAGAAGAAACGGTGATGCTGGCGATGACGCCAGACGACTTGCAGGAGAAGGAGGTGGCTTACTGCTCGACCTACACGCACTGCGAGATCCACCCGTCCATGATCCTTGGCGTCTGTGCATCCATCATTCCCTTCCCTGATCACAACCAGGTTGGTGTCAGGTTTTACCTTCTGGTACATACAGATTTGGGGAAGTAATACAAATTGGATGTTAGTCTATGATCTTTTCCCGAGGGAGGGAAAAAGCCTTTTGATGAAAAGTCTGTGAACTCCGACAGAGTCAGCATTTGACATCCTTGCTGTTGTTTTTCATTGGTAAGAGCCATAATTGATTATTTCAAATGGTTATCCTTACCTTTTAGAAAATTGGAACTTCACCAATCTTATTTGTGGTTTATTGTCAGTTTTTTCCTATAGAGATAGCAGATTCTTATTGATGAATGCTTTTCATTTCTACCCTTAGTCCCCTAGAAACACATACCAGTCTGCTATGGGCAAGCAGGCTATGGGGGTCTATATCACCAACTTCCATGTTCGTATGGACACGCTGGCCCACGTTCTTTATTATCCTCAAAAACCCCTTGTGACTACAAGGTCTATGGAATATCTACGATTTAGAGAGCTGCCAGCAGGTATGTTCAGTTTTGTTCTGTATTTTTTTTTGCAGTTTTTTGGCTGGGGCTGGGTTTGAACCCACTATGTCCGGCATACGAGGCCAGTGCCCTACTCCTTTGAGCCACAGGTGCCACCCTTGTTCTGTATTTTTTAATCCCTGCCATGCTTAATGGCACTTTTCCGGGGGCTTGTGGGGGGGGGTGTTAAAAAAAATGCATATGACACAGTGCCTCTTCTCCTAGAATTTACATTGTGGGGAATATGGACGAAGTTAAAAGTGGGCCTAGGGAAAGCGTGATGGAGGAACCACAGACTGGTGGAAACAGCTGATTTCCGTTAGAAGTCTAGAGCCAGTTTCATGGTGAAGGTGGCATTTTAAACCAAAGTTAGTGAAGGGGTATTTAAATTTGAGAGATGGTTTGAGCAAGGGCATGAGATGTGGGAACAGCTGGTAGTGGTGTCAATTTAGGCTGGAGTGTAAAGATGTGACTGACGCGGCTCGGCGCCT
>NW_003852525.1:4879443-4887409 GCF_000181295.1 Otolemur garnettii | reverse complement strand
GTGCCTGGCTGTTTTTAGAGATGGGGTCTTGCTCTCGCTCAGGCAGGTCTCAAACTCCTGAGCTCAAGCAAGCCACCCGGCTCAGCCTCCCAGAGTTACAGGATTACAGCTGGGTGCAACTGCGCCTGGCCTAACAACAGTTTTTATATTTAATTTAGTGTTTCACAGTGGTTTCCATTTTTTTCTCACTTCTTTAATACTTGTTACTTTTCTTATGATCTTATCAAAAGTAGTTTTGGCAGCAGTAACTAAGAATTTCATTGTGGTGGAAAGATAATGCCATGTTCTTGGTGGCAGAGGGAGGAAGGAACCAGTTTCAAATCTGAAACCAGAAATCAGGAGAGTAGGAGGTGGGACTTCAGCCCATTGTTCATTAGCTTTGGGATCATGTGTAAACTAATGACTTTCTTCTGATTCATGAGAATGATACTACTTGTTTGTGGCATATGGTTGCTGTGAAGGTCATGAAGCTTCGTTTGGGAGGCACTTTATGACTCTGAGGTGACTCATGTATGTAGTCACAATTATGAGGATTATCAGGATGGGCATATTGGGAACGACTGCTATTAGGATTTGCTCCTATGAAACAGCCATCCGAGTAGCTGCCTTCATAGATCCTTTTTCTGCCAGTTATTCTGATAGAAAACACCCAAGCATTTATGGCAAATATGATTGAATAAAAGTGATTTTGAAAAAGGGCAATTTTTCTTTATTTCTCAGATGATGCTTTAATGGGTGCTCTTAAATTCACTGCAGGTATCAACTCAATCGTGGCCATCGCATCGTACACTGGATATAATCAAGAGGACTCTGTCATCATGAATCGTTCTGCTGTAGACCGAGGGTTTTTCAGGTTAGCTTTTTATAAAATTTGTTAAAACACAGATACAGTGGAAATATTTGTTTTTTAATCAAAATAAGTTCTTTAAAAATAGATTGAACTATGCCTGTTCTACAAAGCAGAAGGCTTGGTTGATGGTCAGCTGAAGACATTACTTATCCTGTATATCTCAGGATTTTCACATGCTGCTATTTTGAGTCTTCTTAAAAGCAAATACACTTTGCAGTTAGGTAATATAGAAATGCCTGAAGAAGAAATAGAAATATACCTATCTTAGAACCTATAAATAACTACTGTTAAAATCGTGTGTTTTCTTTTTACTCTTTTTTTCTATTATGCTTCAATTCAGTTGTTTTATTGACAGATTGATCTCATCCATGACATATGAAGATTATTTAAAAAAAGAAAACAACTAGGAATTTAGAGGAGGGGATGGGTTTTTGTTTTTCTATGTAGTTTCAAAGGATTGCACTAGGACCAGAGGGTGGACATTGTAGTTTAATGTAAAAACTTCACAACTGGAAATATTCCAGTTACATAAATCCAGAATAGCCTTTTCTCAGGGTTAGATGGAGGGGACTCTTCTTGTACGGGGTAGGAGGCTGGACTCAATGACCTTGGGTTCTTCTTATTCTCATATACAATTCCAGCTGGTTAAGGCTATGAGTCAAATACTACACGAATAGTCCATGTGATTACATTTGGGATTTAGCTTTGATCCTTAATCAAAGTTACTTGTGTCCCAGATTCATGGTTGGAATTGTCTCCCAAATATCAATTAAGTAAAAGATTATTTGTATATCCTAACCCTCTTTTAAAAAAGAAAATAAAAGTTACCTTTAGAACTGTGTGTTTTTAGGTCTGTTTTCTATCGCTCGTACAAAGAACAGGAGTCTAAAAAAGGCTTTGATCAAGAAGAAGTTTTTGAGAAACCTACTCGTGAAACATGCCAGGGTGAGTGACACTGATATTTAAATTTCATAATTCACAGTTAACTCCTTGTGGTTTGCCTACGTAATTTTGCTGGATTGTGTCCCTTGGCCCCCCTCTCGTTTTTTTCACAATGAACAAGTATATTTTCATGTCACTCTTAGAGCTCACATTTAGGAAAGTATGTGTATTTGCAGAAAGTCTTTGTACCTGGGAGTGGGCTTTCTGTAGCCTCCCCTCCTTGGAGCTTCTGCATTGAAGAGGAGATTTAGGAAATAAGGGAGGTCTCGTAATTTCATGAGCCACACCTCACAATCCATTGTCACTGTGCTGTGCTCGTGTTCATCTGTCAGATTATGCTTTTCTATGGGAACTCTCCCTTTGCCCCCAAACCGTGGGGTGTTCATAGTATTTTTTCAGCCACAATATTTGTAACCATTTGAAAAATAAATAATGAGAGGATATTAGCGATTTATTATTTCTTCTAGAAAATGCAACTTAACTTTTCTAGTTATTACTTATTTTCATAGACATTTTACAACTACTTGTACAATGGGCTGGATGGAATGTCCAGGGAAATGGAGTATCTTTGCTATAATTTTGGCTCCTAATAGCATTGCATGAAGTGTGTTTTAGGTGTCTGCTTGTTATCCTGTTTCCTTTGGGTGGTTCTAGGTAGTAGTGAATTGATGTCCAGTGGAGTTAAGGTTGCACAAAATGAAATTCACAATTTCTGTGGGAGCTGTGTGCAGAGGGCGTAGATACTCTTTCTGATGTAGTATAGAGATTAGAAGACTTCAACACACTTATCCAAAGTCACTCAGCAACTGGGTGCGGTGGCTCATTCCTATAATCCCAGCACTCTGGAGGGCCAAGGTGGGTGGATTGCTTGAGCTTAGAAGTTTGAGACCAGCCTGAAGAAGAGTTTCTACTAAAAATAGAAAAATTAACTGGCTGTTGTGGTGAGTGCCTGTAGTCCCAGCTATTTGGGAGGCTGAGGCAGGAGGATTGCTAGGGCCCAAGTGTTTGATCCATAACCTGGATCAGGTTATGGCTGTGAGCTAAGACACCATGGCACTCTACCCAGGGCTACAGAGTTAGACTCTGTCTCCCAAAAAAAAGAATCACTCAGCAAATGTCTGTCGTGGGAGAATCTACTTTTCCACTGCTCAGTCCAGGGTTCTTTTTCCTTCATAGACTTTTTTTAGACTGTGGTATTATGGAGTTCAGAATAGTTTGTAATATTTAGAAAAAGGGCACTGGATTATTAGTTAACATTCATGTTGTTAGAGATTTCTGTAACTTCTAATTTGGAGTTGACTCATGTACACGATTTTTAATCTTTGTTGGGGAATTATGTGACATTTTAAATGCTTTTCTATGTGGAATTTCAGAAAATGCTCTCTCTTGACAGGCATGAGGCATGCCATTTATGACAAGCTGGATGATGATGGTTTGATAGCTCCAGGGGTTCGTGTATCAGGGGATGATGTTATTATAGGCAAGACAGTCACCTTGCCTGAAAATGAAGATGAACTGGAGAGCACCAACAGACGCTATACCAAGAGAGACTGTAGCACCTTCCTCCGAACTAGCGAGACGGGTATTGTGGATCAGGTTATGGTAACGCTCAACCAGGAAGGATATAAATTTTGTAAAATAAGGGTGAGTGCAGCTTTGTCTCTATGGCTAGTTTTAGGAAGTAAACCACATCGGTTTAACTAATCTATTTGTGTATGAATTCAGGTACGCTCTGTTAGAATCCCACAGATTGGAGATAAATTTGCTAGTCGACACGGTCAGAAGGGTACTTGTGGTATTCAGTACAGACAAGAGGTAGGTATCTCATCTCTGTCTCCCCAGCCCCAAATTAGCTTTAACTTAGAGCCCAAAGATGGTAAAGGATTGACTTTTTAATTGGAGTGTTGAGTAAATGTAGAAACATGCCCTGTTGAACATAATTTAGGACATAAAAAATGCAGTTGGTGGGGGGAGTATCCGTTCTTTTGTTACAGCTAAAAGTAAAATATTTAAGTATTGTTAAATCTCTTCAATATTTTCTTTACAGGATATGCCTTTCACCTGTGAAGGTATCACCCCTGATATCATCATAAATCCTCACGCCATCCCCTCTCGTATGACGATTGGTCACTTGATTGAATGTCTTCAAGGGAAGGTAAGAGATTTTCTTTAAAAATATACATTTCCTCCCTGGCTATGAAGTTTAAACAAGAAGGAAAGAAAAAGAAAAAAGTAAATAGAAATACAGGTTCCAAATTGATGTTTCCTCCAGCCTGATTGGTGATTGCTCTCATATTTGAGCCAGAATGCCTTGTTATAAGCTAGTGTGGTGCTTATTTTCCTGCTTTTGTAAGATATATTACATCCAGTCTCTAGATAGATATATGGTTGTCTCTTTTACTGTTTTCCTTCTGTACGTGGCGTTGACCTTGGTGGTGAGCTCAGTGTGAGTTTAGTAATTTTACGGCTACGTTGTCAGCTATGCACATTGTCAGCTATGCACGCGTCTTTCAGTGGATGTTTTCTGTTTTTAAATTGTGACAAGGTAGAGGCTGTAGCTAGGGTTTAGGGCATAAAATGTTACTTTCTTTGAACCATCAGAAACATTTGGAGTCTTACTTTTTTGTACCTGATCCCATGGATAAATTTCTATTTCTTTGCTCGTAAGTTTTTCTTTTTTCTGCAGATTAATTGGTTATATTTTGTGTAAGGTGATAAAGTGAACCGTAACATACACCTTCCCATAACATAGATTTAAAGTTCAAAACCTTCCGTTTAGAGAATGGATTTTTTCTCAGATGTATTTTTATTGATAAATGACTTTTAAGGGGAGACAGAATGAAGCAGCATTTTTAAAGATTTTTTTTTTTAAGGTATCTGCTAATAAGGGTGAAATTGGTGATGCCACCCCATTCAATGATGCTGTCAATGTACAGAAGATTTCTAACCTTTTATCTGATTATGGTTACCATCTCAGAGGAAATGAGGTATATTTGCTTTTACAGTAGAAATTTGTGACATGTATTATTTCTTGTATGTGTGTAGTTTTATTCCTAAAAATAGAAAACCTTTTGTTGACGGGTAATAGCTACATCTGGTCTGTGTACATACCTTAAATGTATATAGTTTGATGAATTTTCCCAAATTGAGGTCACTGGTGTGACTGGCACCAAGATCTGGGAATGAAACTTACCAAAACCCTTTTATGTCTAGAAGCTCCTCCCATCCGCTGCCTTCCTGCTCCCACCCCAAGCTAACTACTCTCTTGGCTGATAACCTTATAGCTTAGTTTTGTCTGTTTTGTTTTATATTTTAGGCCTATGCTTCATAGTCTGTGTCTTTTTAGGTCCTGTACAATGGCTTCACTGGGCGAAAAATCACTTCCCAGATTTTTATTGGCCCCACTTATTACCAGCGTTTGAAGCATATGGTAGATGACAAGATTCATTCTCGTGCTAGAGGACCTATTCAGATCCTGAACAGACAGCCCATGGAGGGTAGATCTCGGTAAGAGAGCAGGACCGTTGTCATTGTTCTTACTCAGCCTTTGGTGTGGAAATTGTCGTAGAGGGAGGATGATGTCCGTGTGCCTGTCCCTCATCCATGAGAAGCTGCTTTAGTTGACTTCATTATTCACTTTTGAGTATAAAGTTCTGGAAAGTTAAGTAAGAGCACGATGAGCCTCTACTCTGTACTGGATGGTATGTTAGGGGAATCACCTGCTGTACTTGAGAATCTAATGTACCTGCGCCATTTGGGGACCTTCTAGTGCACTAGTGTAGTTGGTGGATTCTTCCCTCCCCACCAGAAGAGAGAGTGAGGGTATAAAAAGTAGAGCCTAGTTCTCCTGTACTAAAATCGTTCTAAGCCTTCGTCATTAGTCCAGGTGGTGTTTACAATAAAAAATAAGTGCAAAGCAATCTGTTGTTTTTCCGTTACCAGTGATGGTGGCTTGCGTTTTGGAGAAATGGAACGAGACTGTCAGATTGCCCACGGAGCAGCCCAGTTTCTGAGGGAAAGGTTGTTTGAGGCGTCAGATCCCTATCAGGTTCATGTTTGCAATCTGTGTGGAATAATGGCGATTGCCAACACCAGGACCCACACATACGAGTGCAGGGGCTGCCGCAATAAAACCCAGGTGTGTATGGACTTTATTCCCAGTCGGGGGGGCTTGTTGAGCATGTAACAGTGTCAGTCTAGTTTTCCAGGCAGAGTTTGTGTGGTAGGACAGGTGAGCACTGTCACAGTTTTGATAGCATGCCTCTGTACGGCTTGTAGTTTTAACGGAGGAAAAAGGTAGTTTGAGTGTTCTAAAAACTAGTTTTAAGTTTAGTGTGGTAATTTCTCTAAGCTGTTCAGTTTTTGGAAATAATAAAGACTTATACAAGGAATCGTAAACAAGTTTTTATTAAATGTTTTAACTGAGGGTGACTGTGTCTGGCAGAAAGGGTAAAGCCCCAAAGCTTGTTAGGGACAGAGCCGCCGTGAGCCAAGGGAACAGGAAGAGTGTCCCGGTGCGTGTGTTTGTCATCCGCAGTAGGTATCTTTTCTCTTTTTCTGGGGTTCCTTTGAAACAGTTCTGAATCACTGTCTGTTTTTTCCTTTTCAGATTTCTTTGGTGCGAATGCCTTACGCGTGCAAACTGCTGTTTCAGGAGCTCATGTCTATGAGCATTGCCCCGCGCATGATGAGTGTTTAGCTGTTTCAGAAGTGAGACTCTTGTAAATAACTTTGTGTCTTGTTTCTGTGATGGCTTTTTCAAGAGTGACAAATATGTACGACATTGCAATAAAAAGCATTTTATTTGTTTTGTTTAATGACACGCATGCTTTTCTTCATAAATTGACAATAAATTTTTGTAGATAGTCTTCATGTGGTTTTTTGTTTTTGTTTTTGTTTTTTTGAGACAGAGTCTCACTCAGTTGCCCTTGATAGAGTGTCGTGGCACAATAACCTCAAACTCCTGGGCTCTTACCTCAGCCTCCCAAGTAGCTGGGACTGCAGGCGCCCGCCATGACGCCTGGCTATTTTTAGAGTTGTGGTCTTGCCCTTGCTCAGGCTGGTTTTGAACTTCTGAGCTCCAGCAATCCACTCGCTTTGGCCTCCCAGAGTGCTAGGACTACAGGCAGGAGCCACAGCACCCGGCCTGAGTCTTCATGTGATTTTTTATTTTGTGTTTCTCTGTGTAAAACCAGTGAGTAATAAAGTGTTAGTAGTTGGAGTTAAAGAAACTTATTAGGCAAGAACAGGGGCTGTAGTGATCCAGGACTACTGGCAGCTGTGCAGCCTGATACGTTCTGCACGTTTATAGCTCAGCATCTTCACCTGTTTAAAAACAAAGAAAAAGATAAAAATTAGAAACATACAGGGACATGGTTGACTTTCTAATTGTCAAGTAGATGAAGGAAATGAAGATGCCAAAATGATAAAGGATGTACGAGTAACTGTACAGATGATAAGCTAGAGTGCTCTGTGCAATTTGAACTGTACGTGTGTGATTTTACCGTGGAAGGCAGTTTTGTTGTATTGGTTGGTGCATAAAAAGTAAACCGTATTATAGAACCGGAAGAGCATACTTCACAAGTGACCAAGCTGAGATCCAGAGATGCTTAAGAAACTTTCCTTTGTGGCCCAGCTCTCGTTCAGAATTTATTTTGTGACAGAGTCTCACTCTGTCACCCTGGGTAGAGGGCTGTGGTATCTTCATAGCTCACAGCAACCTCAAACTCTTAGGCTTAAGCGATTCTCCTGCCCCAGCCTCCTGAGGGACTGGAACTACACACGCCCATCATGATGACACCCAGCTAGTTTTTTTTCTATTTTTAGTAGAGATGGGATCTCGCTCTTGCTCAGGCTGGTCTGGAACTTGTGAGCTGAAGCATCCGCCTGCCTTGGCCTTCTCATTCAGAATTTAAAGTGGAAGAATGATTAGTGGCAGAGCTGTGACTCAAACAGGACTTGACCTTGGCTACTGCTCTGTTTTCACAGAGCATATCATTCTGCATCTTGGCTGAAGAGAATCTGACCAAACACATATTTCCCTTCCATGCTGAGTGATCTGCACAGTGGAGAGGTTTGACAAACGCTGACAGTAAATTTTGTTCTTATTTTTGGTGTAAGGATAAGCCAATTCAGCCGTCAGTCTAATGGAACTGTATAAATGTGAAGTGGCAC
>NW_003852525.1:4876353-4878815 GCF_000181295.1 Otolemur garnettii | reverse complement strand
GCACATGCGAAGTAGGATGCCTGCGGCCTTGGTTGCCACGAGTGCACCTCACAAGTGCGGAGGGCTGGGAGAAAGGAGCTGTGCCTTATGGCTCAGTGCTGAAATGCAGGGCGTGGTTATGCAGATATTTGCATAGCCACGCCCACCACCAGGTCTTCTTATGGGGTAGGGCTTATATTTAACAAATGCATAAAAATCCTGCTAGGGCTTATTTTTTGGGTAGGTCTTATTTTCTGGGAAGCACGGTAGCTATGTGTGATACCTTCATTCTTGGTTCTGTTCTCTGTGCAGCAAAAGCCCTTGTCATTTTTAAGTGGCTGTGAGATCGATCACATACCTTTTTTCTCTGGTATTTCATGTAGAGCATCAACCACTGTAATTCTTGCTGATGCTGAAGCCTGCCCTTGGGAATTGGACGCGTGGCACTCGTATTCTCCTGCATCTTCCTTACTTAGAGGAGATACCTGTGACAGAAAAAGGACCTTTAGTCCCTTGTGGTGGTGGTCTCAGTGGTTTCAGTTAGGTCATTATTTTGTAAGTGTCCTATGATCAGAGGATTTGTGGCAAAGGTGCTGCCAGGAGTCCTGCAAGTCTCTTCTGAGAGGAGTCGTGCTCTAGGGACTGTCGTGGGCAGCTCCTGGCCACGTGCCTAGGATACTAACCAGATGGGTGTACACAAGTTGGAGGGAAACCGCGATAGAGCCTGTGATCTAAGTACTGTTCACGAATAAGGTAATTATTAAAGAATAATTGATTAAAATGACACTTGGGTCATTTAGTTTTCTGTGAAGATTTTTGCATTGAACACTTCAGGAAAAATAATTAGCTCCTACTAATTCACTGATTGTTTTCAAAACATCTCTGTAAACCTCAACTCTTCCTTTGGTTCTCTCTGAAAAAGGAGCAGTAGCCCCAGAGAGATGTGAACGGGCAGGTGGCTCCCGGTGGGCAGGGCTTTGGACACCTCTGCCAGGTCTGTGTGTGTCTGATGCTAAAAATGGACTCCTCGCCAGCTCTTGGTACTCACCAGCACCCATCCAGTTACTTCATGTTTTTCTGGGCCACCCCGGGTCTGAATGGCCAGATTGTCCCGGTCACCAGGCAAGAGTTCTGTCCTTTGAATTCCATAGTGACCCCTTCTTACCTGCAAAAACAAAAGGAAAGCGTCTCAGTTCTGCACACTGAAAACTCATCCCCATTTCCAGGACTGTACAGGGTGTACCTCAGACCGTCCAGTTAGATCAACCCCAGCCATTGACTTGCCTTTCCCCCTTTCCCGAATACCCATAAAACACAAGCCCTCTTTTGTTCCTCCCTGCCGGTTTCCTGCTAAGCTAACATGTTTTAAGCCCATGTATTTTTCTGCATGCTTGGCGAATACCCACGGTCATATGTTCTTCCCAACAGCCTACGCTGTCTACTCAGCCTGTGGAAATTCTACTCAGTGCCAGAGCTGCCATGCCATGTTCGACTGACAAAATGTATCACCCAGTGCTAGTCTGGTGCTTGGGACCTTAGGGCTCTTCCTGCAACAACAGCCTCATCGAGGGAAAATAGCACGCTGAGACCGAAGCCAATACCAGCACTTTGTTCTGATGGCTACAGATTGATCAGATGATTAACTGCAGGCGCGAGGTCAACAAGGCCTGTCCCATACTTGCTGCTGTCAGGGTTCTTTTACAACGCTTGCTGACTGTTCCTGCGCATGTCACTCTGAGATTCTGAAGGATGAATTAAGAACAAACGGTTTCTTTGGTTCAAGGCTAATAAGGAATACTCATTTTAAAAGGCAAACCATGTTCATTACATGAGCTTTGGAAAACACAGGGAAGGTTGAAATTTGCTTGTAGCCTCTCTGTAAATACACATTTAGCAGCTGAATTACAGAGTACAAATATCTGAAGTCTGTGACAGTGACAAGTGTCATAGAAAATCAAAAGATACGAGAAGCAATGTCTGTTCTTTCCATCCCAGGCTACCTCTCACCGATGACTGGTACTACCTTTGTAATTAGAAAAGTTTCCAATCTCAGATTGGTTATTTACTTTTTTTTTTGCAGTTTTTGTCCGGGGCTGGGTTTGAGCCTGCCACCTCCAGCATATTAGGCCAGCGCCCTACTCTTTTGAGCCACAGGTGCTACCCCCTTTTCATTTTTTTTCCTTCAAAAAAGGAAACCTTAAGATTAGATTTTGTTTTTATAACACTCTGTTGTAGCTTTTCCTTTATGGGATTCCCCCACCCCCCCACCCCACCACATACTGTTTGTTATGAAGCTGTTGTCTCAGCCTCAGACCTACCCTTTATTTTCTCTGCTTTATGATCCCAGGGGTGGGATTCTCCAAAGCACATGTGGTGCAGGCCAGCTCCTGCTCTATTAAAAATACCCACTGACAGCATGAGCAATTGGCAGTGCCTGCTTTTTTGTTGTTGTTGTTTTGCCTGTTTTTTTTTTTTTTTTTAGA
>NW_003852525.1:4874848-4876033 GCF_000181295.1 Otolemur garnettii | reverse complement strand
GGGCCTGGGCTGGATTCAGACCCACCAGCTCTGGTGTACGTAGCTGGCACCTTAGCTGCTTGAGCCACACGGGCTGAGCCTGCCTTTTTTTTTTTTTTTTTCAAATCCCCTGGGATCTCCCCACATGGCCACTATTGGTGAAAGAAACCAAACGGGTGACTTAGTGTCCATATAAATGCTATAAAGACAAACACTTGTATCTTTTTCCTTCAGTTTCCCAAGTAGCAGGCATAAGTGATTTATGCTAATGCAGCTTTCGAAATATAATGGTATTTAAAAATGGGTTTTAAGAGTAATTTTGTATAAGTATTGATTCAATGGCTAAAATAATATGTCTCTGGCCTTTACTGAATCTCAGCATCCTATAAAAGTTTTACGTGTGACTAAAGAGAGAAAATGAGATACTACACCATAGAAATGATGAATCTTCGCGACTGAGCTGCTGATTCTCAAATCATATAGCTCTTAATAAGAGCACTTTGTGCCAATTAACCCGCTTTGTGCACAGAGAAGCTGTTACACATTTAACAGGACTCACGGCATATTCACATCAATGCATCCTCTAACATCAACAGGTAAACAGCATGTAGAGAACAAAAAAGAGTGGAAAATTTTTGTATGACAAATTTTTAGGCGAAACTCTCCCTTGCCTGTGTAAGAAGATTTTAAGTTTTAATAAATACGTATTTTTCTAGTTAAAATTGGGACTGAAACTACAAAGAGGGGTGCAGAGAAGTGGCTCCCATTTCCTGCTGTCGGGAGTGTGAATTACTAGGAGCCATTCAGAAAATACTCTGATAATGTCTATGAAAACTGAAATAGTTTGACCCAGTCATAGAACTTTTGGGGAATCTATCCTATAGCAATAAAAGCACCGATATATATGATACGTGTACGCAGATGTTTTAAGGTGGCAAAAAAAATTGGAAGCAACAGAAACAACTCTGAACTGGTTGTTGGAATATTCTGTAGCTGTGGGAAGGCAGTCCTGGACAGCTGTCCAGGAAGCATTCGTGGAAAATGCAGGTTTCAGACTAACCTATTAGCACATTATACTCCTGCCTCTCCCCTCACGCTAGGGATACGTGTTTTATAAGTTTGTGAATTAAAAAGGCATAGAAAGATCCAAACCAGGGTGGTCCGCATTGTCTATTTCAGAAAGTATGAGGACGTAGAGGAAAATTC
>NW_003852525.1:4868447-4873923 GCF_000181295.1 Otolemur garnettii | reverse complement strand
CCTCCCAAGTAGCTGGGACCACAGGCGCCCACCACAACCCCCGGCTATTTTTTGGTAGTAGCTGTCGTTGTTGTTTGGCGGGTCCGGCTGGGGATTCGAACCCGCCACCTTAGGTGTATGTGGCTGGCGCCTTAGCCGGTTGAGCTATAGGCGCCGAGCCTAATCCTGCATTCTTAACAGTCTGGGTACAGGGAGAATGGTGAGAAAATAAATGGCCTGTTTAATTATTTAGGCCAGTGATTTTTCCAAGTGTTTTGACATGGCCCAAACTCAGAAATACATTTTACATTGTAATTTGGGACATATATAAAAGTTTTATGAAGGTGGCGCCTGTGGCCCAGTGAGTAGGGCGCCGGCCCCATATACCGACGGTGGCAGGCTCAAACCCATCCCCAGCCAAACTGCAATAAAAAAAAAAATAGCCGGGTGTTGTGACAGGTGCCTGCAGTCCCAGCTACTCAGGAGGCTGAGGCAAAAGAATCGCCTAAGCCCAAGAGCTGGAGGTTGCTGTGAGCTGTGACACCACAGCACTCTACTAAGGGCGACAAAGTGAAACTGTCTCTAAAAAAAATAAAATAAAAAGTTTTATGAAACAATACCTTAATAAGTGATAGGCATGATGCCTTAACACATTTTCTGTTGTATTTTTTTAAAGACTATGCTGGGCCAGGCACAGTGGCTGACACCTGTAATCCTTGCACTCTGGGAGACTGGGGCGGGTGGATTGTTTGAGCTCAGGAGTTGGAGATTAGCCTGAGCAAGAGCGAGAAATACAGAAAAAACTAGCTGGGCATTGTGGTGGGCATTGTGACTACTCCCTGTAGTCCCAGCTACTCGGGAGGCCGAGACAAGAGGATTGCTTGAGCCAGGAGTTTGAGGTTGCTGTGAGCTATGATGCCACAGCACTCTACCAAGGACAACAAAGTGAGACTGTTTCAAAAAAATGAAACCAAACCTGCTGGTTGTAATCCCTGCATTAACTCTTGGACTCACTCAGGAGTCCTGGTCTGCAGTTTAAGGAACTTGGCTCACGAAGGCAGAGGAAGATCCACAGAGGATCACCGTCGTGTTTTTGCTTGTTTCTGGCAAGTCTGTACAAAATGATGCCTTCCGTTTTATTCCTTCCTCCTTACCCCTTTCCTTCAGCACCTCTCCCCCTGCCTGACGTGGTGTTGGTGAACAGCCATGAGATCTGTCTCATAGTGTTGCTAAAGCTTAAAGGAAAAGATTCTGGAGGAAGATTTATTCCCCTGGCGTGTGCATACTTCAGCTGGGGTGGGGTAGAGCGAGGACTTGAGAAATTATTCTCTGTTGAGATTTGACAATAAGGCCGCGTGGCCCAAGACACCTGTGTAAGGCTTTCTAGAGAACTGCAGGGAAATGCGACCAGTCTCGTGGGTATCCCTTGGAAACCCTGATCCTGTGCCTCTCTATCCCCTGAGCAAACCAGTCACCTCCACATAAGCAGAGGAACACAGCAGTCCTGGCAGGAAAGGTGGAGAGGGAATATCCACAGTTGCTATTGCCCAGGCTGGAAGGTAGTGGCATGATCACAGCTCACGGCAGCCTCGAACGCTCAGGCTCAAGTGATCTACATGCCTCAGCCTCCCAAGCTGGGACCACAGGCTCATGACACCATGAGCCTGGCTAACTTTGTTATTTTTTTTTAGAGACAACATCTGTCTTACTGTGTTGCCCAGGTCGGTCTTCACCTCAGCCTCCCAAATGCAGGGATTACAGGTGTGAGTCCTTTTAAAAACATAATTTATTAATTTCATTCCTTTTCTTGTTTGAGACAGAGTCTCACTTTGTTGTTCTTGGTAGAGTGCCGAGGCATCATAGGTCACAGCAACCTCGAACTCTTGGGCTCAAGTGATCTGTTTGCCTCCAACTCCTGAGTAGCTGTGACTACAGGTGCCCATCACAACACCCAGTTACTTTTTTAGAGATGGGGTCTTGCTCTTGCTCAGGTTGGTCCTAGAACTCATGAGCTCAGGCAATCCACCCACCCTGGCCTCCCAGAGTGCTAGGATTACAGGCATGAGCCCATGCCCGGCCTACAATGTATTAATTTCATTGCTCCCTTTAATGGGAGTGTCAGCTGTAAAGGACAGTATAGCTAGTGGTGTTGGCTCTGCCCACGCCCACCCCCAGGCATTTCCTGATGCCTATACCCCACCCAGACTTTTCTCAAACCAGGTGGCTTCACTGGGGTGCCAGTCTCAGGGGCTGCATCCCTTTGGCCACATGGGGGAGCCAGAGGGCAGCAGGTGACCGGACCAGGCTGGGAGTCTTCAGTAGGGTTTTCAGCAGGGAGAGGGGGAGACCTTTCATTTCTGTCCTTTGGTGTCCGTAAGCTGATAACTACGGGAGCTTGGAGCTGCCAGGGATGATACCGAGCAGTTTAGAGGAAGCTTTCTGAAGTAGAAGAAAATAAGACAAAATATATTCAGAACAAAGAATCAGGTTTGGCGCCTGTGCACAGTGGTTATAGCACCCGCCAAATGCACCAAGGCTGGTGGTTCTAGCCAGGCCCAGGGCAGCCAAACAACAATGACAATTGCAACAAAAAAATAGCCGGGCATTGTGGCGGGTGCCTGTAGTCTCAGCTACTTGGGAGGCTGAGGCAAGAGAATCACCTAAGCCCAAGAGTTGGGGGTTGCTGTGAGCTGTGACACCACAGCGCTCTACCGAGGGGGACACAGTGAGATTCTTGTCAAAAACAAAACAAAACAAACAAAAAACAACAACAAAGAATCAAAGGTTAGAGTCATGATGACGTTTAGGCATCTGGATGCAGCTGCCCTTGAAGCTGGAATCTCACTCCCCCACCCCATTTATTATTTTTTAAATATTTTTGCCTGGGCTAGTTTTTTTTTTTTTTTGAGACACAGTTTCACTTTGTTGTTCTTGGCAGAGTGCTGTGGCATCACAGCTCACAGCAACCTAAAACTCTTGGGCTTAAGCGATTCTCTTGCCTCAGTCTCCCAAGTAGCTGGGACTACAGGTGCCTGCCACAACGTCCAGCTATTTTTTGGTTGTAGCTGTCATTGTTGTTTAGTTGGCCCAGGCCGGGTCCAGACCCACCAGTCCCAGTGCATGTGCCTGTGCCCTAACCAATGAGCTGCAGGCGCCGAGCTGGCCTGGGCTAGTTTGAAATGAGCTTCTACTACTTGTAAGAGGAAGAGTTCTGACTGTGGGAGCCCAAATCTCTCCTGGAGTTCCAGAAGTTGCTACCATGGTCACACAACAAGCAAGCAAAATAATCAAGAGAGACCGTCGTCTGTCTTAGAGCTTGCTGGAGAAGTAACTAACCAGGAAAGGGTATCTGGTTATGCTTTTTGGTTTCAACTAAATTTCCTTTTTGGTACCTTTAGTTTGAGGATTGGTTTTTTTTGTTTGTTTTTTTGTTTTTGTTTTTGTTTTTTTTTTTTGAGACAGAGCCTCAAGCTGTCTCCCTGGGTAGAGTGCCGTAGCATCACAGCTCACAGCAACTTCCAACTCCTGGGCTCAAGTGAGTCTCCTGCTTCAGCCTCCCAAGTAGCTGGGACCACAGGCGCCCGTCACAATGCCCGGCTGTTTTTTGGTTGCAGCCATCATTGTTGGTTTCTGGTTGTGCTTTTTGGTTTCTATTGGGTGTCTGGTTATGCTTTTTGGTTTCAACTAAATTTCCTTTTTGGTACCTTCAGTTTGATGATTTTTTTTTTTTTTTTTTTTGAGACAGAGCCTCAAGCTGTCCCCCTGGGTAGAGTGCCATGACATCACAGCTCACAGCAACCTCCAACTCCTGGGCTCAAGCGAGTCTCCTGCCTCAGCCTCCCCAAGTAGCTGGGACCACAGGCGCCCACCACAACGCCTGGCTATTGTTTGGTTGCAGCTATCATTGTTGTTTTGCGGGCCTGGGCTGGATTTGAACCCGCTACCTTAAGTGTATGTGGCTGGTGCCTTAGCCACTTGAGCCACAGGCGCCGAGCTATGATTGGTTTTTTTTAACTTCAGAGGAAAGGACAGTTGTAAGGCTAAACAACTCAAGATGTACAAAAAGGACAAAATTGTAAATGTACAGTGTAATTGGGAGGTGTTAGGTCTGGCAAATGCATGCTTTCTTTTCCCTTCTACAGACCTGCAGAAATGTCCTTCAGGTGAAATGTAATTATACTAGATAAAGCCACGTGAAGGGAAACATTTCAAAGACTGGCAGCTAGTATCTACTGAGTGTTAACTGTGCATCTGGCAACAGGCCTGGGGATTTTACCCGCATTACTTTATTTAATCTTTAAACTAATTACATGCTATTTTTATCACGTAGGAAGGAGCTGAGGCTTAGAACAGTGGTTCTTAATAGGGGGTGATTCCTGCCGCGCCCCCCAACTCCACTCCAGGGGACACTTGGCAATGTCTGAAGATGCTTTTAATTGTCCCAATGGCACGCAGGGGTGAGGCGGGGCTGCCACTGGTATCTAGGGGTGGGGCAGATAAATCTTCCAAATCATAGGCAACCCCCACAACAAAGAATCATCTCGCCTCTTGGGCGGCGCTTGTGGCTCAAAGGAGTAAGGCACTGGCCCCAATATGCCAGAGGTGGTGGGTTCAAACCTAGCCCTGGCCAAAAACTGAAAAAAAGAAGAAAAGAAAAAATTATCTAGCCCCAAATGTCAACAGTGGTGATACTGAGACACCACGTCTTTCACAGAACCCAGCCCAACCTGGCTAAGGAACTTACACTCTTTATTCTCCCCCATTTAGAAAGTCATTTCAAAGTGATTTATTAAATTAATATCACACTTTTCTACTTGGGGCCAGCATTCAGCAGAAGTCAGAGAGGAGACCTTTTTTTCTTTAATATTCTTCCCCTGGCTCTTTTTGAATGCTCTGGTCTGGAGTGGCCTTCTGTGTCCCTAACTTCGGGTCCCACAGCCTTGGTACTTACAGGATGGATCTCACTTCACTCCTTCCATCCCACTCCCATCACTCTTAAGACTCACTCATCCTATCTCCTAGCACTTAGGAAATCTGGTAAAAATAATCCCTGCTTGCAGACCAAGGCTACAGGGCTTTGCTTCCTTTACTGTGCTAGCCAGGCCTCCTGTCTCCTCCTGTGGAATTTTCATAAGGTCTCTCAATAGACAGCTATGGGTTCAGTCTGTAGAGAGGGGACTGATGCCTTGGTAAACAGTTGGGGGAAAACAAATATTTTGGGACAGAAAGAGGAACTCACGCTCTTAACCACTGTGCTATATTGTCTCTACTGAGGGCACATACCCCTGTTCACACACACGTGCACACACATATACAGACACATGCGTGCACACACATATACAGACACAAGTGTGCACACACATATACGGATACATGTGTGTATACATATACAGAGACATTCATGTACACATATACAAAGACGTGTGCACACACATATACAGACACACGTGCACACACATGTACAGACACACGCGTGCACACACATACACAGACACAC
>NW_003852525.1:4866533-4868257 GCF_000181295.1 Otolemur garnettii | reverse complement strand
CACACACATATACGGATACATGTGTGTATACATATACAGAGACACTCATGTACACATATACAAAGACGTGTGCACACACATATACAGACACGCGTGCACACACATATACAGACACATGCGTGCACACACATATACAGAGACACACATGCACACACATACACAGACACAAGTGTGCACACACATATACGGATACACGTGTGTACACATATACAGAGACACTCATGTACACATATACAAAGACGTGTGCACACGCATATACAGACACACATGTGCACACATATACAGAGACACGTGTGCACACATATACAGACACACACGTGCACACACCCTCAGAGGATGGGCTGGGTGATCGGCATTACTGCTCTTCTGTTTTTCAGGTTCCCGGCTGGGGCGCTGCCAATAGAAGCAGGGACTGGTGGCTAAGGCACTGGCCACATACACCGGGGCTGGCGGGTTCAAACCCACCCAGGCCTGCCAAACAATAAAGATAACTACAACAAAAAAATAGCCGGGTGTTGTGGCCAGTGCCTGTAGTCCCAGCTACTCGGGAGGCTGAGGCAAGAGAATCACTTAAGCCCAAGAGTTTGAGGTTGCTATGAGCTGTGATGCCAGGGCACTCTACTGAGGGCGACATAGTGAGACTCTGTCTAAAAAAAAAAAAGCAGGGACTGTTTAAAGTTTGTTGAGTCCAGGGGAGGAGACTGCCGACACCACAGGCTTCCCCTTTCGGGTGCAGCAGGCAGCAGCCCAGGCTGAGACGGTGGCGTGTTACTGCCACCCTGTGCAGTGCGACAGAAGCCGGTCAGCCCTGAAATCTGGGCCACTGACCTTGTTCCAGATGAGGACAGGGGTTGGGATTCCGATGACCTCACAGCTCAAGTACACCTGGGCACCAGTGACATTCCAGATGTCCTTGGGGGGCGTCACTATGGAGGGACCTGTAAGAGAGGGCAGAGAGGCAAGTCCATCTTTTAAACAGCCCATTCATTAGTCAGCATCCTGGGAAGTAAACACTTGGTTGTGTGTCTGAGGCCGTTGCCTCCGGGAATTATCTGAAGCCAATTTCAAAGACGAGACTGGTTTCCTCATGCCACCAGCATGATTTTTAAGCTCCACTTTGGGAACACATAATCTAAAAAAAACAAACAAAAACAAGTAGGAAGAAAGATTTGTTGTTAAAATGTTCTTCTTTCCCAGACCCTGCCTAAATGAGTTTTAATTCACCAGCTGTTTGGTATTATCTGCGACTTTCCTATTGGTGTGGTGAAATTTTAGTTTCAAAAAGTTTAATGTTTTTCTTTTTATCATTATTTCTATATAATTTATTTTGGAGAGGGAAGGGAGGCAACAGACGACTACTCCTTGGATAATGAAAGAAAAAAATCTCAGAGGATATTTGAAAATGTGCTAAGCAGGCCGGGTGCTCAGGCCTGTAATCCCAGCACTCTGAAAGGCCAGCGTGGCTGGACTGCTTGAGCTCAGGAGTTTGAAACTAGCCTGAGCCAGAGTGAAAATAGAAAAAGAAACTAGGCTTGGTGCCTGTGGCTCAAGTGGCTAAGGCGCCAGCCACATACACCTAAGGTGGCAGGTTCGAATCCAGCCCCGGCCCACCAAACAACAATGATGGCTGCAACCAAAAAATAGCCGAGTGTTGTGGCGGGTGCCTGTGGTCCCAGCTACTTGGGAGGCAGAGGCAGGAGAATTGCTTGAGCCCAGGAGTTGGA
>NW_003852525.1:4863269-4866198 GCF_000181295.1 Otolemur garnettii | reverse complement strand
TCTTGCTCAGGCTGGTCTTGAACTCCTGAGCTCAAGTGCTCAAGTGAGTGAACTCCTGAACTCCCCCCTCCCGGCTCAGCCCCCCAGAGTGCTAAGATTACAGGCATGAACCACCATGCTAGGCCTGAGCCCAGGAGTTTGAGGTTGCTGTGAACTATGATGCCACAGCACTCTACCCAGGGTGACAGAGTCAGACTGTCTAAAAAAGAAAAAAATAGAAAAAAAAAAAGAAAAGAAAAAGAAAATGTACTGAGCCCCCAGGCAAGAGGATGCCCTGCCTCAAGAAACTTAGGATCTAAGCTTGGCAAGGTGAGAAGGCCGGGATGAAGAGAAACCCTAGGAGCACTGTGGGTGCCTTCTCAGCGACCACTTCCCTGGCGGGGGCCATGGGCAAGTGGGGTCCCTAAATAAAGTCAGCACGTATGGGATTGCCTGAGACGCCAGATGACACCTCCCCACCCCCTGCAATTCTGGACCACGGCCCTCACCTTGGGCATCTCAGCTCCCTTTGGTCAAAAGGCCCTGACTCAGAATCAGCGTCAGTGATGTGGACCCTTCTGCTGCTAACGAGATAGGACGCTCGGGTCCTGGGGTTAGCAAACTCTGGCCCGGGGCCCGCACCTGTGTTTGCATGTCCTGCAAGTTAAGAATGGTGTTGGAATTTGTAAGTGGTTAAAGAAAAGGACAGTATTTCATGACACGTGGACAAAGAGTGAGAAATTCACACGTCGGTGTCCATGAAATAAAGTTTTGCTGGAACACAGCCAGGCCCACATGTTCACGACTGTCTCAGGCTGCTACTGCAGTTGTGGCCGAGGCGGTGTGCCCTAAAAGGCTCATTATCTGGCCCTTATAGGAAAAAATCTGCCGTTGTCTGCTCTGATCAACTTATTTAGACTGATGCCTAAATAAGTTATACGGGAACTTTGATCCTTTACACGTTCCCTGGGGCTGATACAAATAAACTCTCTGTGTGATTTCTGGGTCAGCTCTGAAACACTTTTGAAACTTTTGAAAACATGTGGTCCTCACTGTTCTTTCTCTGGAGGGGCTGGTCCCCAACCTCTGCAGTAAAAGAGATACATACACCCACTTTTTAGGGAGTGGTGATTATAATAGTATTAACTTCTGCTGATTCTGTGTGCCAGGGGGCCATCAGGGGCCTTAGGACAGGCCACAGAGGAGGGGACGCAGGGCAGGGAACCTGGGTCAGCGTGTGGGACAGAGTGCCTCTCCAGAAGCAGACTTGGCCCTTACTAGTGAAGGAAAGAGTTAATTATTCTTTTGGAATTGGGAGTCTCTGCTGCCTTGGACCTCCCAGCCTAGTGAAACATCCGAGTGCCGCCGGGTCATCTCACATCAGGGTCCTGGGAAAGGGACAACCTCCCCTGGAGGCCTGGAAAGTTTTCCAGCACCATCAGCATTCAAAGGACACGAGGCCTCCCCTTCTACACCAGGCTATTTCCAGCACACTGTAATTTCTAGAAACAGAAAGGAAGTGACCCCAGTATGCAAGATTTTCTCACTCATCTAAAGTATTAGAAGCTGATTTTTAAAAATCCCTCGGGATACATGTATTTTTTTTTCCCTCCGTAAGAATGTACAAAACCATCAAAGTTTGGAAAGATCTAAATAGGTTTTGCGTTCCCTTCCCCCCCGCCCCCCCAAACCGCAGGTCTGAACAGGAAGCCTATCAGGGCTCTGGGCTATTCTGTTGCCAGCATGGACATGGACAGAGTGCTGCTGGCCGTCTCTGAGGCTTCCCAGTCTGGACTCACCAATTCAGAGCTCTTGGAAAGGGCTGGGCCTCACCCCTCCTGGGCTTTCTCTAGGGGCCTGGGACCCCCAGGGCTTGGACAGCACACAGGCGGATCTGGCTGGACTTTGAACCACTTTCACCCACCCCTCGAGGGCCCTCGCCCTGCTCTGTCCTCCTTCCCACATGCAGACTTGGCAGGAGGACCTCAGAGCTGATCTCAAGGGATTGTTCTCAGAAGAATCCCAGTGTCCCCGAGGTCTGGAGGGGCTCAGGAACAAAGCTGCCTCTCATGTGTCCAAATCACACAAGGAATGCAAGATGGTTGCACTGTGAGGATCTGAGTCCCTCGGCCTTGGATAAACCCACTTATTTTACCCCGCGTCTCCCTGTCAGGGCTATTAGCATTGAGTACACTGGATACTTGCTTTTCCATTCTGTGAGACTTTACTAAGAAGAACGTTCTCCAACTCTGTCCAGGTTAATACAAAAGATGTAAGGTCCCCATCTTTTTTTTTTGTAGTTTTTGGCTGAGGCTGGGTTTGAACCTGCCCCCTCTGGCATTTGGGGCCGGCGCCCTACTCCTTTGAGCCACAGGCGCCGCCCAGTCCCCATCTTTTTCAGGGGCTGAATAGTATTCCATGGTGTACATATACCACAGTTTATGAATCCATTCATGTGTGGTTGGGTTGACTCCACATCCTGTGGATTGTGAAAAGAGCTGCGATAAACATTCTAGTGTAAATGTCCTTATGGTAAACTGATCTTTTTTCTTCTGGGTAGATACCTAATAATGGGATGGCAGGATCCAATGGCAGGTCTACTTTTAGTTCCTTGATGATCCTCCATATTTCCGTCCAAAGAGGCTGTATTAATTTGCAATCCCACCAGTCGTAAAAAAGTGTTCTTGAAGTAAAGGAATTTTTACTTCACTCTGAGCTAATGTTGCCCTCCAGGAAGCTCAAAATCAGTCCTCAAGGTCAGGCCAGGGTCAACCACATCACCACCTACTTCATGCTCAGTGTTTGGTCTCCATTTAAAAGAAGTCACAGAAGTTTTAAATGTATAGGGACAAATACCAGAATAGGTCCAATTATTTATTTATCCTTGCCCTTGTTCCATTAAAGACGAAAGGCTGCTCAAACTTGTGTCTGGCAAACATCCTGTCCGCAG
>NW_003852525.1:4862065-4863249 GCF_000181295.1 Otolemur garnettii | reverse complement strand
ACACAAGAGTCTGCGCATTAATACCAAATACGGGACTTGCTTCTGAAGAGTCTCAGGAGGACGGTTCTCCGAAACACACCTCATGAGGGAAAGACCATGACGGGGAATTAATTTTCAAAGTGACGAGAAAGCCATCTGAGCTGATTTTATAGAAAGCTGTGGCAGAGAGGGCAGAGTTAAAACTCGTTATCCTATAAAAAGCACAGGCAGGGGTCGAGTTAAAGAAGTCTGTGGACAATTTCCTAGTCTCTTCCAGAGCACAAAGCACTCTCCAGCCATGACCTGAGATGCCTCTCCCTGTTACTATTAAAAAAAAAAAAAAAAAAAGCACCCTTGGGGACAGAACAGTTGGCTCTGGATCCCTGCCTCCCATTGATAGCCAAAGACCTTGGACAAGGCACTTGACTATTTTTACAGAAGAAGAACCCCGGATGCATCTGAGAATCTTCTCTCTGGGCACCTGCCATGGGTGTGTCCCGGATAATAGTCACAAGGCATCTTTGAAACCTGTGAGGTTCTGAGGTCCCACTGCTGGATCCCAGAATAGGTCCAATTATTTATTTATCCTTGCCCTTGTTCCATTAAAGACGAAAGGCTGCTCAAACTTGTGTCTGGCAAACATCCTGTCCGCAGGAGACCTGACCGCACACTCTCCCCAGGCAACTAGAGAGAGCACCATGCTGCCTGCAGAGCCCCCTGGTGGCTGATGTGAAAAGTCCACGGAACCCACCCATATTTTCCTATCTCGGAGGACTGTCCTTTACCAGCTAACCCATTGTCTCTCCTACCTCACACAGCTCAGTTATTCCTTAGTATTTTGATCCCTTTCAACCCTCCAATGACATTTTCTTGCTCCCCTGGTTTTTACAACTCTTGCTCAGTAAATTTTTCTTATCCTAGCCACTAAACCACCGGGGGGGGGGGGTCTTACCTTTTAAGACAGAGTCTCACTTTGTCGCCCAGGGTAGAGTGCCATGGAGTCATAGCTCACAGCAACCTCAAACTCTCAGACTCAAGTGATTCTCTTGCCTCAGCCTCCCAAGTAGCTGAGACTATAGGCACCTGCTACAATATCTGGCTATTTTTAGGGACAGGGTCTCGCTCTTCTCAGGCTGGTCTTCAATCTGTGAGCTCAGGCAATCCACCTGCCTCACTTTCCCAGAGTGCTGGGATTATAGGCATGA
>NW_003852525.1:4854527-4861644 GCF_000181295.1 Otolemur garnettii | reverse complement strand
CGTTACCTAGTTAGCCATTTTTTTTTCATTTGAAATAACTGCATCGAAGACGTTATGAGAGGTCACGTTTTCAAGCTGAATATAGTCCACAGAGCCTGGGAAATGGCCCAAAACAGAATTTTCCCAATAGTCAATGTCTGTCCTCCAATATTATGTTCAACCACGTATGTTTTCCTTCATGGCTTTCTTCATTCCTCCGTCAGTTCTTCCATTTTGACTCTATCAACTCCTTCCGGTTTCTCGCTTCTCCCCAAGTTCATTCTCTGCCCCCAGCCCCCCAGCTGGCTGACCACTTCATGCTCACCACCACTTGTAGAACCTTTGCTTTATGTTGATGAACTTGCCAACTTGGAACGTCTTCCCTCCTCTCATCTCTGCTCTATGCTCAACCCTTCATTTGATGTCCTAAGCCTGAAGTTTCTTTTCTTTTTTTTTCTTTGAGACATAGCCTTGGTCCTGTTGCTCTGGGTAGAATGCTGTGGCTTCACAGCTCACGGCAACCTCAAACTCTTGGGCTCAAGCGATCCTCTTGCCTCAGACTCCTATGTATCTGGGACTACAGGCACCCACCATAACACCTGGCTATTTTAGACCCGGAATCTCGCTCTGGCTCAGGCTGGTCTCAAACTCCTGAGCTCAAGCAATCCGCCTGCCTTGTCTTACCAGAGTGCTGGGATTACAGGTGTGAGCCACTCACCTGGCCTGAAGTGTCTTTTTTTTTTTTTTTTAAATTTCAGAATGCTAAGGAGTACACACATTTTGGTTATGTCATTTGTTTCTATACAGATTGAGTCGACTTGTAAGTGTGCCCTTCACTCAGGCAGTGTGCACTGTACCCCTTCGGGGTGCGAAGTCTGAAGGTTCATTTCCCCTGGGCCGTTTTTATAGCTCTGGTGCCCTTATTTCTTTTCTGCAGTCCTGTCGGGTCCAGAGTTAGTTCCACAAGGCTTAGAGCACCACTGCTGTCTAATACTCCCCCAGCTGGGTTAAGTGAGGGTGCCAGGGTCTGAGGGACTCAGAACTGAGCCAGGGACTGTGCAATCAGATGTACTTTCTGTTGACTGGAAGGAGGGAGAGCCCAGACCTTATACAGTGGGCCAAGGGCAGCAGCAACTTCAGAACATAACACGTTCAGCCAAACAGAACATGCAAACCCATCAGCATACACGTTGCCAAGCTACCTAACCCAAGTGGTGTTACGGCTGCCTGATGGACAGATTATCCATCACGGTTTTCTTTAATCTTCTGCCCAACTTTCTCTTGCTCTAAGTGATGCTTCTTGGACACTGCCCATTCAGCAACCACTTAGTGTAGGACTAAGAAATGCAAATTATTTTTATTTTTTTTTTTAGACAGAGCCTCAAGCTGTCACCCTGGGTAGAGTGCTGTGGCATCACAGCTCACAGCAACCCCCAACTCCTGGGCTCAAATGATTCTCTTGCCTCTGCCTCCCAAGTAGCTGGGACTACAGGTGCCTGCCACAATGCCTGGCTATTTTTTGGTTGCAGCTGTCATTGTTGTTTGGCAGGCCCCGGCTGGATTCAACCCTGCCAGCTCAGGTGTATGTGGCTGGCGCCTTAGCTGCTTGAGCCACAGGCGCCGAGCCAAGGAATGCAAATTAATTGGAACATATATCACTCAAAGTAAATCCCCCTGAGAAAGGCAGGTCTGCTAGACAGAAAGGACCACCCATTATCCTTACATCAAAAACAAAGAGTTTCTTTCTCACACTGGGTTCTCACTCATATGAGGACGTCTCCAAGTTCTGGTAGATCAGCAAGCATCTTGACTCTTCATGATGCTGGGTCTGGGAATAGTTCACACAAGAGTCTGCGCATTAATACCAAATACGGGCAAAGGGGGGTTTCAGAAAGATCTGGGACACCACATATGGAGAGGAAGAGTTCAGACAACTTGGCAAAGTTCCCTAGGTTGAGATGGGATTCTGATAATGCAGTAAAGGGAAAAGGACCAAACAAAAGTACGAAATGGGAAAAGAATAGTAGGAAGGCACGATGGCCAAGAGGGGGAAGGGGATGAAACAAGTGGACGCTTCCTGATATTAAATCAGGGGAAGCAGTAACTGTATGGCTAATTAAAGAGCCGAGCCATCTGCCAGCGCGAGTCATTTAGGGAACTTCCAGGGGTGGGTGACGGAGTGGCCCCGGGTATAGGAATCTAGCATACAGTCAGCTGAGGCCAGCAAGGGGAGGACAAAGTACTCAATCTTAAGCAATGTAGGCCAGATTTTTAGTTTAAGGCAAATGACTCTGTCTATGGGAGCTACTGTTAGTCATTTACCCTTTAGTATGAATGACGAGCCAATTATAATGTTGGGGTCCTGCCAAGCACTGTCTAGAGCAAAAGTGTATAAGAACTGCTTCCCTTTCTCTAGATACAATCTACTGGGGTGGTGTGGGGAGGTTTAGCACATTTAGACTGAGAACAAAATGCCGGGGGGATAGATTACAGAGAATTTAGAGCATGGGCTTAGAGTCAGGAATTTTGTTCTACGAACCCTGAGTTACATAACATTGTACAATCTTTATAACTTCCCCAGTTTATTTCTCTGTGAAATGGGATAATACTCTCCAAGACATTAGGTCATCTGAAGGAACAGACAAGATACAGCAATTTGCCAGTGCCCAGCCTGGGGCAAACGTTCAGTAAGTATTAGCTATTAATTCTGACCTCAAAACTTGGACTTCTGTCAAAAAAGGTAGAAGGCAGGGACCTGCCTGAATAGGGGGTGCAGGCAGGAATAGGCCTGCCTGGCGTGAATAGCGAACATGTCTGGATGGCTGGGGAAAGGCAGAGTTGTGCAGCAGAGAGGGGCTGAGACTCCTGTGGCCGGAGCACCAGGCCAGGTGGATGAGGTGGGGCTCTGAGGCCCAGCGCGTCCCTGAATGCCCGAGTGACATGATCTAAGTGGCATTGCTGGAGATGATCTTTGCAGAGGGGTGGGATGAGGGCCTCATTCAAGGTCGCAGCAGTGGGAATAGAGGGAAGAGGCAGAATTAACACGGCCCCGGAACTGAATGAGGGGTAGGCCTCAGAGGTTACAGGAGGCTGCGTACCCTGAATAGAAGGAGGGCGTCCATCTGCGGAAGGTGCTGGCCTGGAGAAGGGGAAAGGAAGGGTTTGGGTTTAGACTTGCTGAATTTGAGGCACCACCTGTGTAATGCGGAGACACTGCACCCCCTGACGGGAGGAGAAGAGATATAATGGGGGCAGACCAGTGGTGCCAAGGCAAACAGCCTGGTGGCCATCCCCGGCTGTGAAGGCTCTGTGGCTTCCTTTGTGAAGGAGGAAGACAGCTGTAGCTCCCCTTCCCACCAGCTTCTCAGGAGGGAATTCCATCAGCTTGCTGCCAACCCATACCCACTGAAGCCTGGGTAAGGCAGAGAAGTGGACAGCAAGGCCAGGCTTAGGTACCACCCACTGATTTGCAGGGTCAGTCCATCTCCAAGAGCAGACTGCCCTGGGGACAGCGCTCCCAGATCACGCGAATTACATTTCCAGTTGACTCCTTGTTACCTCTGGACTAACGAGACACTCATTTTGGCTCCAATCTTTGATGCTGGAAATCTTCAGAGAGTGTATTAGTGTGAATCTTGCAATATCTCAAAATCATAACCATCCATTTGAACTGGCCATGGAACATGAACAGAAAGTCACTTCTTGAAATTTGGAAACACATCTCTTTCTTCCATTGTTTTTTAAAACAGGGTCTCCCTCTGTTGGCCAGGCTGGAGTGCAGTGGTGCAACCTTAGCTCACGGTAACCTCCAACTCCTGGGCTCAAGGGATCTTCCCCCCTTGGCATTCCAGAGTGCTGCGATTACAGGCACAAGCCACCACGCCTGGCCACAAACCAATCTTTTATTTGATGATGTTTTCTTTTTCTTTGCTTCTTTTTGATATGAGTCTACCACAATCAAGTGGAGTAGTGACGAATGGTCTGACTCTGGGGTGATTCTGACCTGGTGTCACCCTGGGAGGGACCCTGCTAATTCAGTAAATGTATGAAGATTTAGGATCACGCTCAGGAGTGTAAGGTGGTGAGCTGACCCTGGTAGGAATGTGATGGACAGGGTCACATGGGGCTGTGTCAGCGGTGTGGCCAAGGGATGAGCTACCTTATCCAGCAAAGTTGTCATGGAAGTTGGACCTACATTACCACCAAAATCCCAGGCTGACTGAAGTCCACACAAGTTAAATTAGCAGGGCGAGAGTTTCACTGGGTTTGAGCACATGGAAAAACTGACTTTTTATAGAGCGTCTTTGTGAAAGGAAACTCCCTCGCTACGTGGATGTCTCCTGTTCATGTTCATGTTGCCTTGGAAATCCTTTTTGTCCATAGCTCATTGGCCTGTCCTGTCTGGACTATGAATCACCTTAAATCTAACATATGAAAATTTTAGATCACTCTTTCCTATTCTGCAAGCACTGAAACGGATGGGGATGTTTCTGAACCAGGGTGCTGGCTTCTAACCACGAGGATGTTCACCCCTGATTCTGAGACTCCCAGGAACGTAAACAGGGAGTTCACCGCCCCCCCCCCTTCATCTGTGAGTCCCTGCCCGTCCCTAGTCCCCTGTGTACACCCCCAGTGCCTGGGACCCTCAGGATTAGGGAGCATTTCCTGAACAGGCCACCTGTAGGGGAAGCTTTCCTGAGACTGGAGGGTCAGCCACCCCCAAAGCTTAGTCTCCCCCCATAGGCTCTGTGCTGACGAACAAGACTTGAAGTCCAGTTAGAAATAGATGTCCTTGAACCCTGCCCCTGTAGAGAAGGATGTAACAGATTCCCAAGTGGCCTTCAAGTTCAAGAAGGTTGTACTTGCTAAACTACTCTCTGAAACGTTTTGAGAAGCTAGAGAAGGCTGAGGCCTGAACTCCAGGGAGTCCCTGATGGGGATAGTGCCATGGGTCCAGTTCTGCTGTCCCCCGCCCACTTTGACAACTCAGGAGTAGCTGGCAGCTTAATACCTGGGTCTTTAGTAGAAAACTACTGTTCTTCAGCTCGCTGAGACCTGAACAGCCTTCAGCACCACTCTCAGGCCAAGGCAGAGATTTACACTGTGGGAATCCCAGCAAGTCCTCTGAGTCAGGCTGATAAGCTAGAAAGAGCCTATGGAATTTTGCAGTATGGGATAGGGTGACTTTAGGGGTTACCAAACAGAGATTTGTTCAGTCTCCTGGAGGTTACACAGGTTGGAGAAGATATTGTAAAGGGATGTCTGCAGAAACATCCCGCAGCAACCAGGAGGATCAGCAGGGACCTTCCCAGCCACCCAGGCACTGGCTGCTTAGACTGACTGGTCCGCGCTAGGAAGAATTCTGTCCTGCAGGAACTTGGCCAGTGGCTGCCAATGCTGACGGCACCCAGGCCTCATCTGGGTGTGTCTAAAATGTCGCCTGCCGGGCTGCACTCCCAGAGCTTCTTATTGGTCTGGGCATGGGGTTTGGCACACATATTTTTTTTAAACACTCCCTAGACAGACAGAAGCCCTCAATTAAAACAAGGCTTTAGGGCAGGAGATACTCAGGTGATGAGGAAGACAGGACAGTGCAAAGCTGGAGAGGAGGAGGGGTGGACAGATGTGAAGAAATTGTGTTGCCAAGTCTTTCGGGGAGCGAGAGACCCGCCACCACTTAGGAGGTACAAATGTTCACGGAGAATCAAGAAAAGCCAGCGTGCTGGTTGCCGCTGAAAGTACAGACACCTGATTCCACCAGCACCACTTTACTGCGGCTATCACGTCAGTCATGTGGGGACAGTGGGCCATGTCTCCTTCCCTCCCTGGGACAGAAGCCTGGAGTCGCCTGTCCTCACAGTCTCCGCAGTTCTTCTTCTGTACGGGTTCCATTTTCATAAACTAGTGCAGTCGGGTCCCGAGCGCCCTGCGCGTCGTGCGCTCCTAATTCCCACCCTTGCTGTGCTGGATGGAGAGGCGGCTGGGCGTCTTGAGTTTGTGGGCCCCATTTACATCCTGCCAGCTGGAGGCCCTCCCTGTGCTCATTTCTGGTCCGATCGCCTCCCTGTTGGGACACTCGAGATGTGGCAGTAACCGCGAGCAGCCAGCTGAATAAAGCTCCCTCTGTGCGCCGCGTCCCCTCGGCTGGGGCAGCAGGGCGGGGCGCGCCACCTGCGGAGCGGCGTCGGGCACCTGTCCCGGGGATGCTTTTGCCCTTTAGGCCGCATCTGGGTTTCTGCTGGTCACAGTCGCCTCCTCTCCTTGGCTGGCAGCCCCCACCCCCTGCTCCTGCTCCGTGTTTCCCCCTTCCCGGCTTGTCCTCTCTGGTTGTTTTCTGAACCCTTTTGTGAAGTTCACAGACTCAGAAGCTCTGGTTGCTCACCCCGTCCTTTGGTGAGTTACTCTCTGCTGAGTCTCCTCAAGTTTCCTCCCAGCTTCCCGGTGGGATTTCAAGTTTCTCATCCCATTCTCCGGCACCACTTAGGACGTGTGCTCCGTGCGCTCCAGCTCCGCGGGAGGACGCTGCCTCTGAGGACCCGGAGGAATTCAGACCGCAGAGGCGACTGGACCGGGTGCTGTGCATCCTGGGCTCAGATGAACCCCATTCTTCAGTGGGGCTCAGCAGGGCCAAACAGCACTGCTCTGAAATCCGGGGAATGGGCTCGTCTCTGCTCACAGGCCAGGAGGACCCATCCAGTGGGGACTGGGGACTTTGCATAAGGATTCTATCATTTAGTCACGGAGCGAGGCGAGTCACACTCTTACAGGGCTGAGGGACTGCGGATCCCGTCTTGCTGGGTGTGAGCGGAGTCAACGGGAGCCAGGGGGAGCAAGGCTGTGCCCACGGGCATGGGGCGCACCACCCTACACCAGGGTTTTTCAACCTTTTAAATCTCACTGCACACTTGAACCTATAGTTAAACTTCCAAGGCACACTTAAATCATGTTGATCAAAAAAAGAGTATAAAAACAAAACCAACATACTGGGCGGTGCCTGTGGCTCAAAGGAGTAGGGTGCCGGCCCCATATACCGGAGGTGGTGGGTTCAAACCCAGCCCGGCCAAAAACTGCAAAGAACAAAACAAAACAAAACAAACAAACAAAATCAATATACTTATTGTGCTTTGAATTTCTTTCA
>NW_003852525.1:4853298-4854266 GCF_000181295.1 Otolemur garnettii | reverse complement strand
GCTCTGTCTCAAAGAAAAAAAAATAATTAATGATCTTTAAAAGTGTTTGCAGGACACAAAGAGTCTCTCCGGGTCCACCAGTTGAAAATCACTGCCCTAGAGAAAGTGATCCTGGATAATGCCGCTCTTACGAGCATTTATCGGACCAGAAATCTTGGCTTTCATACTTTGACCATCGTTCAGGTGTGATGGTTTTTCTGTGGCTAATAATGATTTCCTTTTTTTTTGAGTTTTGTTTTACATTCCTTTCCAGTGCAGGAAGAAACAAGGAAAAGGTTTTTCATAGTTTGTCTGGCAGATTGGATTTTAAAGGTATTATCCCTTCTCAAGGACTGGGAGGAACTGCCTTCCAAGTATCCTAAGGATGAGATGAACCTGGGACCATCACAGAACCAGCCTTTCCCTTCCAGAGCAACCACAAGCTCCAGCCATGGAGATTTTATTCTTTTGTTTAAGTAGAGGGAAATAATTTACTCGCAGAACAGGGGTGATTTCAGATTTGGCACCTCTTCAGGGCAGCCATATCTAAATGTAGGAAACTCATTCTTTATAGATAGGGGGAAGAAAATGTGCTCAGTGCTCCTGAACTTGGCCCTGAACTTGCAGTTTATTTCTCCCTGGCCCCTGCCATTTGGGCACATTCTCAGGGAGTCTCTTTAGCCAAATGTGTGACCCCTTTAGAAAGCTGGGGGCTTCACAGACAACGAATAGATCTCCGAATTTGGCTACACCGGTAGACTTCAGGCATTAGGAGGATGCTTTTTGTCAAGCATCAGCTGCGAATAGAGAAGAGGAAAAGTGGAGAAGTCATCCAGGTTAATTTAGTCCAAGGGAGAGGACTATGGTCTCCAGGCCAGTAAATCAGTTGAACTGACACTTGAAGAGAACAAAACACAAAGTAAATTCAAGTGGTGAAAACACAGCAAGGCCCTTGGGATGAGTATGACCTTGGGATGAGTATGACCTTG
>NW_003852525.1:4835791-4852452 GCF_000181295.1 Otolemur garnettii | reverse complement strand
AGGAGACTCGCTTGAGCCCGGGAGTTGGAGGTTGCTGTGAGCTGTGATGCCATGGCACTCTACCCAGGGGGATAGCTTGAGGCTCTGTCTCAAAATAAAATAAAATAAAATAAAAGTGGCCCCATAATAGAAATGCAAATATAAAACATATTCTTACTGAATACGCTAGAACTGAATTCAAGGAAGAGGAAAAGGCCTTCCTAAGGTTAAAGATGGTGGGTGGGGGTAAATAAGAACATTTCAGGCCAGGGGATCAGCATATTCCAAGATGTGGGAGAGGCTGGGCAGAGTGGCTCACGCTTATAATACTAACAACTCTGGGAGGTTGAGGTGGGTGGATCACCTGAGCTCAGGAGTTAGAGACCAGCCCAAGAAAGAGTGAGACCTGTCTCTACTAAAAAAAAAAAATTAGCTGTGCTTGCTTGGGCAGCACATATGCTAAAATTGGAATGACACACAGATTAGCATGGCCCCTGGGCAAAATGATACACAAATTTGTGATGTGTTCCATTAAAAAAAAAAAAATTAGCTGGGTGTGGTGCAGGTGCCTGTAGTCCCAGCTACTCAGGGGGCTGAGGCAGGAGGACTGCTTGAACCCAAGAGTTTGAGGTTGCTGTGAGCTATGATGCCACAGCACTCTACCCAGGGTGCAAGAGGGAGACTCTGTTGCAAAACAAAACAAAAGAAAAACAAAGATGTGTGTGTCCTTTGCAGGAAAAACAGTAATGCAATAGTCCTCCCTCACCCATGAAGGATACTTTCCAAGACCCCTAGTGGATGCCTGAAGCCTCAGAGAGCATTCAACTCCATACTCTTTCTTTCTTTTCTTTTCTTTTTTTTAAAAACAAGGTTTCTGTGTCTGTCCCCAGGGCTAGAGTGCAGTGGCATCATCATAGCTCACAGCAACACCCAACTCCCGGGCTCAAGCAATTGTTCTACCTCAGCCTTCTGAACCGCCATGACCACAGGTGTCTACCACTACACCTGGCTAATTTTTTAATTTTTTTGTGGAGATGGGGCCTCGCTCTTGCTCAGGCTAATCTCAAGCTCCTGACCTCAAGTTATCTTCCTGTTCCTTAGCCTCCCGAAGTGCTATGATCACAGGTGGGAGCCACTATGCTCAACCAACTCTATACAATTTATAGGATGTTTTTTCTTATATGTCACTTCTGATAAAGTAACTTAGGAATAGTAAGAGAGTAACAATAATAACTAATAATAAAGTATAACTATTATAGCAATACGCCAGTGTCACTACTGTGGCACTGTGGGGCCATTATGAAGAGTTACTTGAAGACAGCACGGTGACACCTCCTGATAACCAAGACGGATACCGAGTGACTAATGGACAGTTTGCGTTTATAGTGTGGACACCCCGCACACAGGGATGGTTCACGTGCTGGGCTGAGTGAAGTCAGACGGCTTGACACTTCTCGATGGTTCTCACAAGAGCGTGCAATTTCAAACTTATGAATTGTTACTTCTAAACTTTCCCACTTAATAGTTTTAGACCACGATTGACCTCAGGTTAACTGAAACCAAGAAAAGCGAAACTGTGGATTAGGGTGGGGGGTGCTACTGTACTTTTTACTGGTGTTGGGCTTCTCCTTCACAGATAGCTCTTATGCCCAGGATGCATTTTGATTTTCCCAATTAGCTTATTTATTTATTTATTTATTTTTGAGACAGAGTTTCAAGCTGTTGCTCTGGGTAGAGCACTGTGGCGTCACAGCTCACAGCAACCTCCATCTCAAGCGATCCTCTTGCCTCAGTTTTTCTATTTCTTTTTAAGTAGAGATGGGGGTCTTGTTTTTTGCTCAGGCTGGTCTTGAACTTGTGAGCTCAAGCAATCCACTCACCTCAGCCTCCCTGAGTGGTAGGATTACAGGCGTGAGCCACTGTGCCTGGACCCCAACAGGCTTCTGATCTAAGCTAGTCCTTCCATACATAAAGAAACTGAGGGTCACTTCTCTAAAGAAGACAGATGAATGGCTAACAAACATATGAAAAAATGGTCATCACCCCTAATTATTAGAGAAATGCAAATCAAAACCACCCTGAGACACCATCTAACCCCAGCGAGAAGGGCCCACATCACAAAATCTTAAAACTGCAGATGCTGGCGTGGATGTGGAGAGAAGGGGACACTTTTACACTGCTGGTGGGACTGCAAACTAATACAACCTTTTGGAAGGAAGTATGGAGAACCCTCAAAGAACTCAAGCTAGACCTCCCATTTGATCCTGCAATCCCATTACTGGGCATCTACCCAGAAGGAAAAAAAATCCTTTTCTCATAAGGACATTTGCACTAGGCTGTTTATTGCAAGTCAATTTACAATTGCCAAAATGTGGAAACAGCCTAAATGCCCCCCAACTCAGGAATGGATTAACAAGCTGTGGTATATGTACACCTTGGAATGCTATTCAGCCATTAAAAAAGATGGAGACTTTACAGCCTTTGTGTTAACCTGGATGGAAGTGGAACACATTCTTCTTAGTAAAGCATCATAAGAATGGAGAAGCTTGAATCCTGTGTACTCAATTTTGATATGAGGACAATTAATGACAATTAATGACACAGTGGGGGGTGGGGGAGGGAAGAAAAGAGACGAAAAGAAGGAGGGAGGGGTGGAGAAAGGAAGAGCAGAGAGAGGGAAGGAGGGAGGGGGCGGGGTCGTGGTGTGTGTCACACCTTTTGGGGGCAAGACATGATTGTAAGAGGGACTTTACCTAACAGATGCAATCAGTGTAACCTGGTTTCTTGTACCCTCAATGAATCCCCAACAATAAAAGAAACTGAGATTCAGTGAAGTTAAGCATCTTGTCCGAGGTCACAGCCTGGGAGTGGTGTGGCCCGGACACGAATCTAGTTCTCTGGCTGCAAACCCACCACTTTTCCCGTGCAACTGCGGCACCTCCCTCCATAACTCAGTACGGCCGAGGTGCTCTGTTTCATTGTGCTGTACTGGAGGGTAAAGGCAAGGAGGAAATGGAATCTTGAGAACTAGAGGCCTAGAGCACAGAGGATTTCCAGTGTTACACTACATGGATTAGCTGTCTACAAGTTACTGCAATGGAGAGAAGCCTCAGCATATTCTGGAGAAAAGCTGGCATCGTAAACAGGGGTCACGGCTTACCATTTCATACACAGGCCTCAAACGTTTCTGTGGTGTTATCTGACTGGTCCTGAGTATGCAGTTTGGGCTCGCACCCCAAATCTGTGAGGAGCCTCCTCCTCTCACGGAATGCTGGGCAGATGTTAACTCTATCGTAGCCAAGGGGCTAGTGTCCATTCCCGTCTTAAAATAGTACAGCCTGGGAACGCCAGCCCTTTGGATTGGGTTTTAATGTTTTCAAGTTAGTTCAACATGAAAGTCAGTACCTGAGAATGTTCTTGGTGTTTTATCCTGCAAATCATTACAAAGACTCTGTATACACAGGGATTATCCGCTGTGGCAGGAATCCTATGACAACGTTAAGAAGCAATGTTAACACTTTACTGTTTCGTTTTTTGAGACAGTGTGTGTTGCCCCAGGCTAGAGTGCTGTGGCGCCTTAGCTCACAGAAACTTCAACCCCCTGGGCTCAGGTGATCCTTCTGCCTCAGCCCCTTGAGCAGCTGGGACTACAGGTGCCTGCCACCATGCCCAGCTAGTTTTTCTAGTTTTAAAATTCACTTTATTTATTTTGACTGATTTTTTTTTTTTTGAGACAGTCTCACTTTGCTGCCTTGGGTAGAGTGCCGTAGCATCCTAGCTCACAGCAACCTCAAACTCTTTGGCTCAACTGAGCCTCTTGCCTCAGCCTCCTAAGAAGCTGGGACTATAGGTGCCTGCCACAAGGCCCAGCTAGTCTTTTTTTTTTTTTTAGACGGAGCCTCAAGCTATTCCCCTGGGTAGAGTGCTGTGGCATCACAGCTCACAGCAACCTCCAACTTCTGGGCTCAAGCGAGTCTCCTGCCTCAGCCTCCCAAGTAGCTGGGACTACAGGCGCCCGCCACAACGCCCAGCCATTTTTTGGTTGCAGCCATCATTGTTGTTTGGTGGGCCCGGGCTGGGGATTCGAACCCACCACCTTAGGTGTATGTGGCTGGCGCCTTAGCCACTTGAGCCACAGGCGCCGAGCCGGCCCAGCTAGTTTTTTTCAATTTTTAGTAGAGACGGGGTCTCGCTCTGGCTGGGGCTGGTCTCTAACTCCTGAGCCAGGCAATCCACTCGCCTCAGCCTCTCAGAGTGTTGGGATTACAGGCGTGAGCCACTGTGCCCAGCTTTTTCTATTTTTTTAGTAGAGAAGGGTCTTGTTCTTGCTCAGGCTGCAGTGTTAACATTTCATAAACACACCTGGGCAGATTCCAGCAATCCTTCCATTAGTGAACATGTTTTCTCTCTGGGATTACATATGTTTTAGATTTTCACCCTCATCTTGAGAGAAACTACCAGAAAGTGGAAAAGGTCCTGAATGGATGTATTTACTAAACTATAAAACCCAGAAGAAAGAGATCTGGCCCGCATATCTTTGCGGCCTGCTTTCTTGACACACCGTCCTAATCTCTGAGCTCGAGCCTTGATGAATTCCCCACAGCTCTTCGAGGGTGTCCCGCTTTCCCTAAATCCTAACATTTGCACAAGCCATCCCTTTTTCCAGAACATTCCATTTCCCACTCCTGATTAGGCGCCTGGTTGATGATTAGACATCCCTTAGAGCTCACTGAGTCAACTCACCTTTTACGTGACAAGCCTCCTTTGACCCTTCCCCGCCCTCCTCCACTCCTTATTCCTCTCCTCGCCCCCCTTTAGTGTAGGGGCTTCCTTCTTGGTTATTTCATTTATTTATTTTGTTAGACAGGGTTTTGCTCTGTCACCCAGGCTAGAGTGTGGTGGCATCATCAAAGTTCATTGCAACTTCAAACTCCTGGGCTCAAACGGCCCTCCTGCCTTAGCTTCCCAAGTAGCTGGGACTACAGGTGGGAGCCACTTTGCCCAGCTAGTTTTTTAAATTTTTTAGAGAGATGAGGTCTCACTCTTGCCCTCAAACTCTTGGCCTCTAGTGATCCTCTCTCCTTGGCCTCCCAGAGTGCTAGGATTATAGGCATGAGCCATCATCCCCACCCTCCTTCTTGATTCTCATATGGTCTCTTGATTGGCCCTTACAGTATTTTTTCTTTCTTTTTTTTTTTTTTGGCCAGGGCTGGGTTTGAACCCGCCACCTCCGGCATATGGGACCTGTGCCCTACTTCTTTGAGCCACAGGTGCCGCACCCCTTACAGTATTTTCACAACGCATTAGAGCTGTCAGCACACCTCATTAGACTGTGAGCTCAATGCTGACAAGGATCTCTTGTTTTATTCAGTGACTCGAAGCTTAGCACTGATAGCAAGGTGTTGAGTAGTTGAGTGAACTAAAGCCTCTACCAAAATACACACCAGGCTTCCTATTTTCATGTGAAGTTAAAGCAGCAAGGGTTCAGGACCCTTGGAAGAGACTGGCTTTCTTTGTTGTTAATTATTAGAAAGACCTGGGGGCTCTGGACTAGGCCGGACATTGCTAAATATGACTATTTCTCCCCTAGGGTTCAGATATGGACACATTTTAGCATTTAGAAAAGGTTAAAGTGCAGAAATTTTGATACTGTGACCTATCCAAAAACCGATCCTCAGCCGTTCGTAGGTACAAATAGGTCAATGTTTAAGTATGCCCTTTTTATGGTCCTGACTCAGCCACTCAACCAGAGCATAAAACGACTAGAGCTGCTGATTCCACATTTTTATACTTACGCTCACACAGATCCTATGTTTAAAATCTATAAAAAAGGAGTACCCCCATTTTAAAGGCTAAAACCCAGGAGACAAAAGATAAAGACTGGCTCTGTAGCAAAATATTTCTTTAGTAGTCAATTTATAAGAGTTAAAAATCCGGGGTCATTGGTCAGATTTTTTAGTAGGAGAAACCAGTGTAAAGTTTGGGGCAACTATTTAAAAGTGCAGAAATGCAATTCTCAGTTGACAAGCAATAAAATTAGATTGCAAAAGAGGGATTTAAAAGAAACAAGCTGGCGGGGTGCTGTGGCTCATGCCTATAATTCTAACACTCTGGGAGGTCGAGGAAGGAGGATCCCTTGAGCTCAGGAGTTCAAGACCAGCTTGAGCAAGAGCTAGATCCTGTCTCTACTAAAAATAGAAAAATTAGTTGGGCATCCTGGTGGGTACCTGTTGTCTCTAGACTGAGGAAACTGAGGCACGATGATCATTTTTTTTTTTTTTTTTGAGACAGAGCCTCAAGCTGTTGCCCTGGGTAGAGTGCTGTGATGTCACAGCTCACAGTAATCTCAAACTCTTGGGCTCAAGCGATTCTCTTGCCTCAGTCTCCCAAGTAGCTGGGATTACAGGCACCTGCCACAATGCCTGGCTATTTTTTTTGGTTGTAGTTGTCATTGCTGTTTGGCAGGCCCAGGCTGGATTCGAACCCATCAGCTCTGATGTATGTGGCTGGCGCCTTAGCCGCTTGAGCTACAGGCCCTATCCAGGATGATCACTTGAACCCAGGAGTTGGAGATTGCTGTGAGCTCGGCTGATGCCATGGCACTCTACCCAGGGTGAGTAAGACTCTTTAAAAACACACACACACAAAAAAACAACCGGCAAAGCACAAGCTCCAGTTATACAAAGATGATGTTAAAATATTTAAATGGGGATTTAAGTGAAAAACATCAACAGAAGTATGTTTACCAACAGCAAAGAAAAAGTGCTGATTCCATAATGTAGAGGGAAGCTCTCCCTCAGGGACAGGCTCCCGTGCGGTGGGTGAGGAGAGAGAGTGCGGAGACTTCCCTCTTGTGGAAAATACATTCTTCCCCATTAATATTTTCATATTCCTAAATTATTGTACAACCCATGAACTGCAGAGCGGATGGGTTCTGAGCTGCATCTTGTCCAAATCGCATAGAAGAGGCCTTGGGGGTTAAGTATTTGCCTAAGCTCATTCCTAGATGATGGCAGAAAAGGAATCAGAGTTCTATGAATTCATCTTGCCCTTAATTAATAACACAGCGAGAGCGTGCTCTGTGCTCAATCGCTGGCCACCATTTCAACAGTGTGAGGCTGAGAGAGCAGAAAGGCGCTGAGGAAACCCTTAAGCTCCACAGCCCCATTTCCCAGGCAGATGGTCCGCAGACGCTTTAGTCCTGGGAATCCTTTCAATTTGCACGAATGAAACATGGACTAAGAAGATAGGGAAGGTTCCAGGAACGTAATTCCCCAAATTCTCTTGGGTCTTGGATTTGGAAATCTGCAGCCTGTTCTGGAATTTGGGAACAGCACAGACGGTCCTGGGGAGAGCTCCCCCCTCCATGTGACCTCAGCCCACGCAGGGAGGCTCCCAGGTGCCAGCTCGCCCACGGGCTGTGGCTGAGACAGAAAAACAAAGACATAAAAACCCTCCCCAAACACACACAGAAGCAAAGCCTATCTTCCTGTCTTCCTGCGTTCTCTGCCAAGAGGGCTGGAGCAAAGGAGATGAGTTTGGGCCACTGATTCATCCATCCAGACAAATAAACTCAGTCTACGGAGGCGAGGAGTGCAACGGAAGAAGCAAACAAGAGTTTGGCTTTGGAAAGGGGCTCTGGAGAAAGCACAGATGCCATCCCTGGAATCTAACTCCACAATGAGAAGAGAAAAGGGCTTCCTCTTACAGTGTGGAGAATGGAAAACGCCAAGAGCCGAGGGGCAGCTCCAGCAGCTGGCCGCCAAGATGTCACCACCAAGATGTCCCTCTCCTCCCACTGGGTTCCGAGCCAGCTCCCTGCTGGACCAAAGGAGCCTCTTTGCCGAGCCTTGGGGCACTGTTCTGTTCAGTGGCAAACAGCTAAGATACAAATCTTAGCTATAAATAGCTATAAAGCGCTTTGTCCAGGATTTCCAAGCTCTTGGGCTGGGCTGGGGCTGGGGCTTCCAGCCTTGTGCCTTGGTCAAAGCCACTTTCCACATCTGCATCCCTTCTCTGGTAGGGCCCCTCGCCTCAAATCTGACACACTGTCCAGTGACAACTTACTCCCTTCCCATTTCTCTACTCACAGTGGGCTGCCAGATGACTCTCACTGTTGGCTGGCCTATTGTCCCTGGCTCCCAGCCCACGCACCCCCTACAGGTGTGCGTTTGTGTTGACACTGCAGTCTCTCTCTCTCTCTCTCTGTCCCCCACTCACTAGAGTATCTAGCCCAGGTCCTGTTCACCTTTCTGCTGCACAGAAGCCCCATCCCCTCACCCAACTCCCCCTTTTCAGGTAGAGCTTGGTCCTACTCCTCTTGAGTGGAGCTAGACTTACTGATGTTCTAGTGACTTGCTTGAACAAAATGTGGCGGGAGACAGGAGGTGTGACTACTGAGACTAGATCCTAAAAAGCACTGCAGCTTCCTGCTTAAACTTTTTCTTAGGTCACTTGCTCTGGGAGCAGCCAGCTGCCATGTTGTTAGGATGCTCAATCAGCACAGAGCAAGGAGGTGCGACTGCACGTTCTCGGGATAACAGCCAAGCCAGTGAGTCTGCTGGACTCAGACCACAGTCCTGTTGCTGTCTTTCCTACAGCCTCAAGAGCTTCATGAGTTCCACCTCGAGCCAGAATTCCAAAGCTAAGCTATTCCCAATTTTTTTACCCACAAAAATTTTATGATGTTTTTTATTTTTTTGATTATTTATAAGATAATAAAATTTGTTTTAGGTTATTAAGTTTTAGACCAGCAATTTTAAACCCGTGTGCTATGAGAAGATCTTAGGTATTTCTCAAAACATTTTTAAAGATCATTAGTGAAATTATTTTCAGAACAAGTTCAAAGCACAGCAAATATATTCTTTGTTTCACTTTTTTTTGATCAGCATAATTTCATAATTTCCATAATTATGAAAATTTTCATTATGAATTATGAAATTTTTCACAAATCTGCATATCCACCCCCATCACTAGGTCTTATTATTGGGGTAGGGCTTATATTTAACAAATGCATAGAAATCCTGCTAGGGCTTATTTTGGGGTAGGTCTTATTTTGGGGAAAACCTGGTATCTAATTCTCCCTGCACCAAAGATGTGTAGACACAACACCCAAGGGAAAAGGGCAAAACAGAGGCCAGTGGAGCCTGAGCTAAGCGTGAGCTAATACATAGACAGGAGGGCCACAGGACACATCAAGAGTGGCAGAAAAAATACAGAAGACTGAGATACTATTCTGTAGCACATGATCGGGATAAAAGATGAGGCGCAAACACACACTGTCGTACACTTTCCACGGAAAGGAGGAGCAAAGTACTAAAAGCTGGGGATGACATGGGAAGCCTTCACTGTCACAGTGCATGCTCCTGATTACAGTGTCAGGTAGTAAACCACCACAGGGGGATGTGGATTAGCTGCAGGCACTGAGGGAAGTGAAACTCTGGATATACAAAGAGAAATGGATACATACAGTTTCAATCTAGAACATGCGCTCAGTCTCTCCAGGGCACTGCCAACCCAGGCAGGCCTCCTCTGCAGTCTCTCTCCTCAACTGAATACTTTCATACATTAAAAGCAAGTTCTGAAGCTTTCCATGACTACTTTTTGGAGGCAGGCTCCTTCTGAAGGTCATCAGAGAAATCACACCGCTACCAGGAAGCCTTTTGGGCCAGGACTGGAGAAACACTCTGAGTGGGGAAACCAGACCAGTGGGCGGGCTCCATCAGGCCTTCACCCCCAGGCCTCCCTGGATGGCGTTTCCAGGAGTCAGGACCCTGCCATGTCCTCTCTCAGCGTGCCTTCAAGACAGAATCTCACCAAGACACTGCTGAATTGCTGGGTAAAGAGACTCAGCGTGGCTGGGAAGCTTGACTGCTTGTCTGGCCATTGGGGGCTGGAGGGGGCAGGGGAGAAAGACAGCAGAGAAGCAGAGAGAAGCCAGGCAGGAGACACATGTCGGGCCACCACGGGACCTTCCAGTTACTGAGATTTCTCTCTTTCTAGGTGATTAAGATTCCTCACAACGAAGCAAAATGGAAGGTATTTGGGTCAGCACCAGTTCTCTTTGTGTTTCCTTGGGAATCTTGGGCCACTCTTTCCCTCTTTCTTCTAGAAGTTCTCCCAGAATGGGGCCATTTTTCCCTTAAAATGTTGACTGGACCCATAATGTTGTAATGTATAATGTTGTCTTATTAAGAAAGTAATTTTAGGCCAGGTGTGGTGGCTCATACCTGTCATCCTAGCACTCTGGGAGGCAAAGGTTGGTACATTACTTGAGCTCAGGAGTTTAAGACCAGCCTGAGCAAGAGCAAGGTCCCATCTCTACTAAAAATAGAAAAACTAACCAGCACTGTGGCAGGTGCCTGTAGTCCCAGCTACTCAGGAGGCTGAGGCAGGAGGATTGCTTGGGCCTAGGAGTTTGAGGTTGCTGTGAGCTGTGATGCCACAGCACTCTACCCAGGGCAACAGAGTGAGATTCTGTCTCAAAAAGAGAGAGAGAGAGAGACAGAGAGAGAAAGTAATTTTATAAAGAAGAGGCTGGTTTAAATAAAAACCCAAAGAGATACACAATGTTAGACGGAGCTGTTTCTGTGCCGTCTCTCCTACCCTCTCACGTCCCAACTTAAAAAAAAAAGTCTCGTTTCCTATTCTTTTAACACAGATTCTGTGTGTCTGTGCATTTCCATTAGGGTCAACAAATCCAAAGAAAAAGTACATTTCCTGCCGAAAATCACATGTAACCAATTCCTCTGGGGACAGAAAAAAAAGTGCAAACCAGTTAAAAAGATGAGTTTGTGGGAGGAAGAAGTCAGTCCCCACATCAGTCCTCCGCATCATCCTCTAGTTAAATGAGGTAGATGCCCCAGGCCACGTTTATAATGATGGAATATTCTCAGTCTCTTCCTGCCGGCAGGAACCATGAGCTTTCTCAAATCAAACACGCAAAATGCAAAACCAAAAGCTTATAAAGAGACCTTTGTTTTCTCTTCCAAATGTCTATGACAGCTCAAACCAGCTTGTGAACTGGTGGGAGGATAGATGACCAGCATGCACCAGGGTGTTCTTCTGACTGATTAAGCTTGATAAATCTTAAAAAAAAATTGTGATCAATCTTGTTATCAGCATTGAATGGTACAACACACACATTGCGATGCATTATGTAATTTATTGCAATACAACTTCTAATTAAAAAGGTCCATTCATGGCTAGGCGAGGTGGCTCACGCCTATAATCCTGGCACTTGGGAGGCTGAGGTGGGTGGATTGCCTGAGCTCACGGGTTCAAGACCAGCTTGAGCAAAAGTGAGACCTGTCTGTAAAAGTAGCTGGGTGTTGTGGTGTGATGGGTGCCTGTAGTCCCAGCTACTTGGGAGGCTGAGGCAAGAGAATTGCTTAAGGCCAAGAGTTTGAGGTTGCTGTGAGCGATGATGCCATAGCACACTCTACTGAGGGCAACAAATTAAGTCTCTGTCTCCAAAAATAAATAAATAAATAAATAAATAAATAGAATCTTCAACAGCCTTTGGAAAGCCCCTTCTGGTTCATCAGTCTGTTTCATGCTGTCAGTGCTGCCCTTGAAGACACATACACCTCCGCCAATCAGGAGAGTTCTGCATGTGTTAGAAGGATCAGCCCCCACCCCCATCCCCACCCCCACCACTTGGGGCTTTCACACCTGGCGTGTCTAGCTCTTTCCTCCGTCTGTAATGACACACAAACGTTCCCTTTCAGTCTGACAAATGCAGCTGGCTCCTGACCACTTAGGCTTAGCCTAAGCGGCCCTGGCCCTCCAACACTGGCCACGTTGCAATACACAAGAAAGACGACCTCCCTTTATTTTTCCCTGGGTGGTCACTGCGTGGGTGGGGGGTCCTCTAATGGCACACAATGGGCCATCAGGCCCCCCAGCACTCAGTGCAGCAGAAGGGCCTAGCCTCTGTCAGTGTCAGCTCAGCCTAAGGGGGACATACTGGTCTTGCCATGGCAGGCTTGGCCCTGGGGGGCAGCAGGACACTCAAAAAGGCAGGTCCACATGAACTTTCAAAACTCTGAGTCTGCTTAGGAGAGCTTTTCTTTTCGAGACAGAGCCTCACTTTATTGCCCTCGGTAGACGGCCGTGGTGTCACAGCTCACAGCAATCTCCAACTCCTGGGCCTAGGCGATTCTCTTGCGGGACCACAGGCGCCCGCCACAACGCCCAGACATTTTTTTTTTTTTTTGCAGTTTGGCTGGGGCCAGGTTCCAACCCACCACCCTTGGTATATGGGGCTGGCACCCTACCTACTGAGTCATAGGCGCCACCCAGGAGGGCTTTTCTTGAACAGATTTTTTCCCTAAGAATTAGGCACCCCGCTTGGGAAAAGGAAGCTGGTTATAAGGAATGCCTCAGAATTGCTCCAGATCTCTGGCTCCTGAGGCCAGAGTAGGATGGGCCTTAGGGCAGCTCCCTAAGCTTCTACAGATGCACAGTAACCAGCCAGGGCATAAGCACTGTCACCACCATGGCCACCTCCATAACCCCCCCACCCCCACCCCATTGGTGGAGAACTTTGTAAAGTGTGTTCTCTTATTTGACCTTCAGCACAGCTCTGTGGAGCTGATCCCTATGGTCACGATTGCACCAAGGGGAGGAAAAGGGGAGGGGCAGGAGAAAGAGTGGGGCAGGACAGGAGGACACCATGACTCAGCCAGGGCCAGCAGCCCACCTGGCCACTACCAGCAAGAATAAGCAAGTCTCCAACTCGCCAGGCCCAGTTTCCTCTTTGGAAAGAGCATCTCCAACCCAGGAAAAACCAGTGGATTGTTTCTGCCCTGTCTTCCCTTTCTCTCTCCCACCTGCTTCCAAAGATGTTAAAAAGGAAAAAGAAGCCCCATGCGGCATCTGATTCTGCTTCCCACTTCGGCCAGCTCCAAAGCACCAGGCCTCATGCATTTCCCATCTCCCCACAGCACTCACGTCTCCCCTGCAGCCTGAGTCCAGGGCCATAATCTGCTCCGTCCAACCCTTCCCTGCCCTCCCTCTAGCTCTTAAAGTTGGAGGAAGACCCTTCTTTACAGCACCCCTTGCCTCTGTTCTATTTATGCCATTCCAATAACCAAGCTCTTTCTACTTTTCATTCTTATCTATGTATTTCTAACAGACAACCAGGTCCTTGGACTGAGCTCTTTTAAAAGACCTTTTGAGATAGCTTGCTTCTTTTAAGTCCCTCAATTAAAAGAGAAGAGATACAGCTCCCCCATGAAAAACAGCCACCAGCACCCAAGGTCCCTCATGCTTCAGGAATTTAAATAGGACTTCAGCTGGCATAATCCGTGTTAAAACAATACAGCATTACTTACTTTGAATGCACTAGATTACCTCAGGGTAGAGTTGTGTTTTATAGACGTTAGTAAATCTGGTTGGAATGCAACAAGAAAACAGTCTGTGTGTGTGTGTGTGTGGGGGGGGGCTGTGCCCGTCGGACCCTTGACTGATCACATTTCAGAGCCTGGTGCTTTGCTGGAGGGCATCTTCCTTCAAAACCAGGCAATCCGATTACTCAGAGCCTTCTCTGCACACCAGGGCTTTGAAGGAATTTGATGGTTTGCGAATTCAAAGCTGCAAATTAAAAACCCACAAATAAGACTTGAATCCATTTATTCATGGTAAAGTGAATACAGCTTTGAAAAGTCTGTCCTCATTAGGGTCATTTTAGTGCAATCTGTGATCCGCTGAACTAGCCTCTTGCTCACTAGAGGAGGCCCGTTTTCTAACACGAGCTCTGTCTTAAAAGGACCCCAGAGATACCGTAGAATAATATGAGCTGGAGTGAATGTCTTTTTCAAGAACATTTCATTGTTTTCTTAATCAGTGTTATTTTTATTTTGCCAGGTTTAAGATACCTTCTCCTCCACTAGAATGCGTTAAAATAAACCTGGCCCTGCAGGGCTGAGCAAAGCTTCCCCATTCACAGAAGAATGTCCGTTCCTCTAAGCCTGGGGAGGTTTCCTAACTAATGAACTAGAACATTGTCAGATGTCTGGTTGCCAAGCAATATATTAAAGTGCTTTTCTAATGAGATTCCTGCAAGGTAACCATAAAACCATAAAAAGCACACTAAGCTTCAGTGAAGCAAGAAACATTTTTAAAAAATAACCAAATGCCTCTGAGGACAACAACAGGTCAGCACAGCAGCTGAAAAAGCTTAAAAGAATTGGACAAGTAGAAAAATAAAGTCCAAATAATTTTCACATCTGAAGAAAAGGGTGGACACAGGGCAGAGTAAAGTAGAAGGTAAAGCAAAATAAAGCCACCTGAAAATCTCAATGTCTGACCTTCAATGTCTCCCTCCCACTCATCCTTGTCTATTTGTAACATGGATGTATCACATACATAGCTACAGAGGGGCCCTATCTTGAAAAGATGGAACACTTCTTTATTTTTAGAACTTGTGAGAAGTTAGGAATATTATATAGAACTCTTGAATACCAAGAATCTTATTGCAATCAGCCCAGGCTGCTGTAAGAAATATTAGGCATGGGCGGCTTAATCAACTGAAACTTGTTTCTTGCAGCTCTGGAGGATGGGAAGTCCAAGATCAGGATCAGGTGCTGGTGAGGGCCCACTTCTTGGCTTATAGACAGCTACCTTCTTGCTGTGTCCTCACTTGTTGCAGAGAGAGAGATGATTTCTCTTCTTTTTATAAGGGCACTAATCCCACTCTTGAGGGCCCCACCCTTGTGAACTAATCACTTCTCTATGGCTGTACTTCCTAATACTGTAGCTCAGAGAATTAATTCTCCAATGGCAGGAATTTAGGGAGGATGTGTTCAGTCCACAGCAGATGTTTTTCCCTTGGCTCCCATTTGTCACTCCACCTCCATTATTTAACCCTGGCGTCTCTCTGACATCATTGAGGCTAAGAAGCTATGAAGCCAGTCATCCTGGTCAGCCTGGTGTGAGCCCTTGGCTTCAGTATGCTCTGTACTGATATGACCAGCAGGACCATGGGGTCCTGCTCAAGAGGTTAAGAATAGAAATGAGACATTAAAGGCCGGTATGGGTCTGAAAACTAACACAGAAGGTGATGTGGGTGCTCAGCTCAAGAAGAGAAGCCTGGGGTGGGGAGAAGCCTGTTCAATACCTTCTACATCTGATGGGATGGCATGTCAGGGAATGAGCAGTCTTCACTTTAGTTACTGCACAGGGAAGAATTAAGCTCAGAAGATCATTACATATTTAAGGTCAAGGTACTGACATGTATCTGCAGTTACAGATGTCCAACAATAAACAGACTTCCTTAAAATGCAGCCATGTGTACATGAGCAACCCCCAAGGGTTGTCAGAGATATCCCCTTCATCTTACAATTTCAATCAAATCCAATCAAACGATGGATTGATTCCAAAGGGAGTTTTTGTTTATTACTTAATATTATCATTTCTTTTACACAGCTAGTCTCACTAGTACTGAAAAATGGTTTATTGAAGACCTATAGGATTAAAGTATTGTCCAAGATGCTCTGGATTTATACAGAAGAAGCAAAGCTGAATAAGGCGTGTATTCGTGGATATTGTGTATTTGCTTGGAGTAGATGGGAGAACACATTACAGTGGGCCTTCCTTTGCAGTGGAGTCTCGACAGAAGCATGTTTTTCTCCCTATTTACAGAACTTTACTGACCTTTAGTGAAGTTCTTTAGTGAACTTTCCATTCACTGAAAGAAAATACCTCCGGAAGGCACCCTTTCACGTCACATGATCTACCCTGATTTATTTTATATTAACAATGTGGTTAAATATAAAAGGATTAAAAGGCAGCTTATCTAACTTCATGCTGAGCAAAAGCGAGTCCAAAACAGTGACCATATATCCACAGAATAATTCCCACAGGATATGTTTTCCAGGTAAATCATACGTGTCTGGCTCTTGCTCAGGCTGGTCTCAGGCAGTCCTCCCACCTCAGCCTCCCAGAGTGCTAGGATCATAGGTCTGGACCACTATGCCTGGCAAAACATCTTACCTTTATTGGGCCCGTGATATAAATACGCATTGCCTATTCATTTGTGTGTTGAGGGTTTAAAAAAAGATTGGCTCTGTCACGTTCCTTTGGGTTGAGTGCAGACTGAGTCCCTGTAGCGCTGGCTAATCCAGAGCCCTGAGCACAGGCAGCCATTCCAGAAATGCTTCTGGATGATAACTAGGAGATTTCCCTAACAACGGAAAGTTCCCAACAGAGTTGACAGGGCTGGAGAGGACCAGCTCCACCACCCCTCCCGCCAACTTGGGACCTGCCACCTGGGAAGAGCTGGCTCCTGTCCACAGGGTTCCCAATCCTCCTGCTGCAGTTGCCTGTTTCTCTTTGTCCCGAGTGTCCCTGTTCAGCACTGATGATGAATGCCTTCCATGGACGGGGAAGAAAAATGACCTTGCGGTCCTTGCAAGTGGGGATCATTTATTCTGTCTACAAAAGAAGCACACAACTCTCTGGCTCAGCTCAGAGTATTTTCTCATTGTGGTCTTGGTAAATACCATCCCTTCTTCAGGCAAAGTTCACATTGCCTAGTAATCTCCATTTTTGTTTTTTGAAAAAGAAAGCGAATTGCAGGAGCCTTACTGCATGTTGTGATGCTAAAATTCACATCCTGCTGTACTTTATTAGTAAAATCCTTTTATTCCCCACATTTCAACAGCGCTGGACGAGATGCA
>NW_003852525.1:4832510-4835265 GCF_000181295.1 Otolemur garnettii | reverse complement strand
GGCTATTTTTTTTGGTTGCAGCCGTCATTGTTGTTTGGCGGGTCCGGGCTGGGGATTCGAACCCACCACCTTAGGTGTACGTCGCTGGCGCCTTAGCCAGTTGAGCTATAGGCGCCGAGCCCACACTTGTGATTTCAACATGAGATCCTTTCTCCATCTGCCTAAGGTTCGAAGGCAGGGAACTGACCCACATTGGTCCGGAGGGCCCTGGCCTACAGGGTCAGGGCAGAGACAGCTGAGAGCACTGGTTGCAGACACACCGATGATTTTACTGAAGTTCATGCCAGAACCTCTTCTTCCAAAACCAAACCTTCCTCTTTTCATTTAGAGGGAGCTTGCTCAGCAACACTCACTTTTCTTACCTTTTTACTTCTAATTGACCAGAATGGGCTCGGTGCCTGTGGCTCAAGTGGCTAAGGCGGCAGCCACATACACCTAAGGTGGTGGGTTCAAATCCAGCCCGGGCCCGCCAAACAACAATGACAGCTGCAACCAAAAAAAATAGCCGGGTGTTGTGGCCGGTGCCTGTGGTCCCAGCTACTTGGGAGGCGGAGGCAAGAGACTCGCTTGAGCCCAGGAGTTGTTGGTTGCTGTGAGCTGTGATGCCACAGCACTCTACCCAGGGGAATAGCTTGAGGCTCTGTCTCAAAATAAATAAATAAATAAATAATTGACCAGGATGACTGTCATCTCACCCCTGCCCCCTGCAGCAGACAAGCCAAAGAGCCAATGGGGGGGGAGGGCTCTGCCCCAGGTGTAAGCACCCTGGGTCACAGGAACTCTGTTGCTTTCCTTCAGCCCGCACAGGGGAGAAGGGGATGTCTACACCCGCGCTCACGCTCCGACCCCTCCTCCTGTCCCTGGCCCACGTTCCAGGAATCCCCTGTGATGCCATGCGTCCTTCTCACCTTTCCTCCCCCGGAAGTCAACACCCATTTCCTCCCCAGAGCTTCCCCCTTTTGTCAGCACAGGAAGTGAGAATCCCAACCTGGGTACTTAAAGTGGGTCTTGAGTGGATACTCTCTGGAACATTCTTGGCCTCAGGGTGGGGCCCAGGGAAACTGCCCTCAACGGTCCCATGTTAGTTTAAAACTTGCTTGGTAATCACTTTGGAATGGGCCGTTTTTTCACAGAGCCTGCCCCTCTTATGCTTTGGCTCGAACCCAGCTGTGAAAGCCTGTTAGGGTATTAAAAATGACTGTGCTAAAATGCTTAAGAATTACGGTGGCAGGAGGAAGCTAATGTTTAGATCCAGCCCCCTCCAACCCCTCCCTCTCACGCCATAGAGCACATATTTTCCCCTTAGAAAGGAAAACATTCCTGACCCCTGTTTAAACGTTTATCAGAAGTTGTCTGGACTTGCAGAGTCCCTGAAGTCACATTCTTCATTAGTCACATCCTTCTGGGTATGTGGGGTGATACCAGGAGTGCTTCGTGCAGAAACCATTGGTGGTGGAAGCGTCGACTCCGACCAGGGATTTTCATGTAGCCCAAACTCAGGCAGAAACTGAGTCAAGAACTTGAGCTTCAGTGATGGTGGCAGGACTTCAGTTTTGAGTATGTATGGGGAAAAAAATCCTCTTAGTTCTTAATCTTGGGAGCCTTGATTTTAAAATAAAGCCCCAGGATGGAGCTTTAGGCCCAGAGAGGGACAAGTGGAGGTTCGAAGTCCTCAGCACAAAATAAGGGACAAAAATCCTAATTGTTTTATCTTACAATTTTGGGTTGTACCTAGATCATTGTACCTTCCTGGTCCTTTGACACGGATACATTAGTTTACACTTGGGATTTTAGGCATGTGGCTTGCATCCAGTAGACTTTGCCTCAGTGGGTGAAAGGCGCTTATGCAGAACCAGCGAGGCGAGGCTGGTGAGCATTGGGGAGAGGAAGCACACGGACTGGCAGGGAGGGTAGGCGGGTCTCAGCACTCGGACCCCAGTCTCTTCATCTCTAAAATGAGAACGTTAAAGGAGTCCTTTTGGGCTCGAGCATCCTGAATTTTTGGCTTTATATCTGAAGTGGAGGAAATAGCTGTAAGCTTCAGCCGAGGGACATCAGTTATGAAAAGACTTTCTGCAGCCAAGTCTGAGTTTGCAAAAGATGCTCCAGAATTTTCCTCTTTTGATCTGTGCGGGACCTGACCTGAGGTCTGAGAGGTCTTCTGGTACCCACATCTTGGAGGTGCCATGTCTGAAGTCTCTTAGACTGGGATGGTCTTACATTTTTAGCAGATTTGGTCATGCTACACGAGGAATGCTAATGCTGGTACAGCATTCCTTTAAAATGGCTTGTGAGACAGAGTCTTACTCTGTCACCCAGGCCAGAAAGCCATGGTGTCAGCCTAGCTCACTGCAACCTCAAACTCCTGGGCTCAAGTCATCTTCCTGCCTCTGCCTCCCAAGTAGCTGGGACTACAGGTGCCCACCACCACACCTGGCTAATTTTGTCTATTTTTAGTAGAGACAGGGTTTCACTATGTTGCTTGGGCTGGTCTCAAACACCTGAGCTCAAGTGATCCCAGAGTACTAGGATTACAGGTGTGAACTACCTCACCTGGCTAAAATATCTTGCTGGCATTTAAAAAAAAATCCCAAAGTATATGCTCACTGTAGCAATTTAAATTAAATGCTAGGATATAAAAAGGTGGTAAGTTGTCTACTTTAACCCCATGATAACCCCAACTCTCAATAATATATATTAACTGTTTATACACATAGTTTTAATTTATTTCCTTTCTTCCTTCCTTCCTTCCTTC
>NW_003852525.1:4828702-4831286 GCF_000181295.1 Otolemur garnettii | reverse complement strand
GAGTCATAATTGGGCGTATTTGAGAGGTTGCTAGCATAAGTGGGAAAGTCAAAGGGAATGAAGTCTTGCATTCCTATAGGGCAGTGTTTTAAACCTTTCTGATCTCACAGCACACTTGAATCCATAGTTCAACTTCCACAGCACACTTAAATTATGTTGATAAAAAAAAGAGTTAGAAAAAGAATATACTTACTGTGCTTTGCGCTTCTTTCAAAAATAATTTAATTAAGGATCTTTAAAAATTCTCATGGCACACCTAAGATCCTCTTAGTGCACACCAGTTGAGAATCACTGATACAGGGTGTTATGGTTCCAAAGGCTTCAACTCCATGACTTCATTTATTTCCATAACTGTCATCCTGACCCTTCAGCGCAGGCCCTGCTAGCTCCATTTTATAGGGGAGGAAACAGAGAGGCCAACAGACGCGTATGTGCTAATAATCGCACTCAGTCACCGCAGCATGAGGACTCAGATGCTTTCCTTCTAAGCTCAGTGCTTTGTGCAATGCTATAGCTATACCTGAGGGGTGTGGTGATGTAAACCATCTCAGCTCCCACCTTGGAAGAAGGGAGGACATAAAGTTGAATATATGAAAAGGACGCAGTTCAGGACCACTCTGGGCAAGAGCAGCCCTCGTTTTCTCCATGCTCTGCATTACCACTCTTACCATGCTCAGTTTCTGCCTCTACCCTGGGTCACCACATTTCCAGGTGCCCCTTCAAAAAAAGAGAGAAAGAGAAGAATGAAGGGAAAGTACCATAGTATGATGTTTGAAGGCTGTTCCAGAAGCAGTCCCTGGTGTGTGCCAGGCACTGTGTGTGAAGCCTCACCGAAGGGAGGCTAATATTATCACCAAGCTTTGGGGCAGGCAATATTGTCCCCATTTTACAAATGATAAGACTGAGGTTCAGAGAAGTAACTTGCCCAAGATCATGCATTTGGTAAGTGAAAGAGTGGGGACTGGAATCCATATTCTCCTAAACATAAATCCCTGTAATATGTATGGTTTAAATAAGCATAAAAATGCTACCACAATTAGAAGTTCACTGCACTTAGACCTGAGGGTGAAGTTTAGACAATTTATAAATATTAAAGTATAACTATTTTGTAAGCACGTATCCACTCACAAACAATAAAAAAAAACTTTTCTTTTTTTTTGGCTGGGACCAGGTTTGAACTTGCCACCTCTGGTATATGGAGCCAGTGCCTTACTCTTTGAGCCACAGGCACCGCCCCCCAGAAACCTTTTCTTTTCTTTTCTTCTTCTTTTTTTTTGTTTAAAGATAGGGTTTCTCTCTTTTGCCAGGGCTAGAGAATACAGTGGCATCATCACAGCTCACTGCGACCTCAAATTCCTGGGCTCACACGATCGTCCTGCCTCAGCCTCCTGAATAGCTGGGACTGGGTGTGCACTCCTACGCCTGGTTAATTTTTTCTTTTTTGGTTAATGTTTTCTTTTCTTTTTTTTTTTTTTTGAGACAGAGTCTTAATTTGTTGCCCTCAGCAGAGTTCCATGGTGTCACAGCTCACAGCAACCTCAAACTTTTGGGCTTAAGTGATTCTCTTGCCTCAGCCTTCCAAGTAGCAGGGACTACAGGTACTCACCACAACGCCCGGCTATTTCTTTGTTGCAGGTGTTTAGCTGACCCAGGCAGGGTTCGAACCTGCCACCTTTGGCGTGTGTGGCTGGTGCTGTAACCACTGTGCTACAGATGCCGAGCCTGGTTAATATTTTTTCTTATTTTTTGTAGAGATGTATCTTGATACTGCCCAGGCTGGTCTCAAACGCTTGGCCTTGGGCTCCCAAATTGCTGGGATTATAAGCACGAGCCACGGTGCTCGGCCCTGGGTTAATTTTAAATCATCCCTTTCCACACAAATCAAGAAGGACCCCTCGAGCCTGGTAGCCATCATTTCTGTGAAAGAGAACTGCTGTGTGAAATGTCATTTATTTCAACATGGTCTCTATAAAGATCTTTCACACTTTTCAGATAGGGCTTCCTCCCTAGCTGAAATTTCGGGAATGACTCATTTTGCTACAAAGGTTTTCCCTTGCTTCCCCCAGCCATGAACTATTTTATCATCTAGTTGTCAGGAGTGAAAGTTACAGGTCAGTGACGTCTGATGGGGTCTGTGGTCTCTTAAACACTAAACTTCCAGTCATTCTTTCAATTCACCTTCAGCAACTGTGTCTGAAATAAAGTTAAAACGAGGAGCTGCTGCCAGCTATAGCAGACTCTGCAGTAGGCTGTCCCCCCACCCCCTACTGTCCCCATCTTCTCTGCCTTCCTTGCCACTATGGGAGGGCAAGTGACCATTTCTGGCCAATGAAATCAGGCTGAAATCTGCTGAGTTTAAGCCTCAGGGGAACATGTGCTCCCCCTGGTACAATGGACACATGGCTGGCACCGCCCTTTTCTCTGTCCCTTCCAAATGCCTTTACGAGGACTCCAAGATTGGTGGCATGGTGCCTTCTTGCCACCATTAAGTATAAAGACAACCAGGTGCAGTGGCTCATGCCTGCAATCCTAGCACCCTGGGAGGCTGAGACAGGTGGATTGCCTGAGCTCACAGGTTCGAGAC
>NW_003852525.1:4815533-4827596 GCF_000181295.1 Otolemur garnettii | reverse complement strand
CCTAACTTGTAATCAACCAAGTTGATCACCAGGACTTGGGGGATAATTCAGGCACGTGTCCAAACCTGGAATTTAAGTTATTGTCATTTACCAAAACAATAGCCTTGGATTCTCTGGATAAGTTTCTTCAAAAAATTCACATGTGGTTTAACAAAGCCAAAGCGTATGCATTTCCACAACTGGTGATAATCAGAGTAGCGGGAGATCAGGGATGATGTAGAATTTCCACCATACAGAAAACTTAATGACCGATGAAGAACTATGAATGATGAACGATGCATCATTGCACGTTAAACAACCTCTGACACTGAATTTCAGCTCCTCCTGGACTGAAATGTGAGCACTGGTGCGTGTGTGCTGTGCACACACCAACTCCCGTGAACTCTCCATCCCAGCTCCTCTTGCTTCCCATTAATAGGAAGCCTGGGCACTCCAGCCCACCAACGCGTGGTCACCTAATTAATAATGTGAGGATCATACTTTACCCAGGACTAAGAGGATGACGTGCATATGAATGTATGTGAAAATACTTATAAACGGTGCTCTGCTATTATTTCTATCTCCTGGTCAAATATGGGAAAAATTCTGCCTGCAAATCGCACGCGGCTTCCACAGCTCATAAATACATTCTCAGGGCTGTTTACTGCCTTACAAAGGACTGCTGATGTGGACTGTGCTGGGGGTCAGAGGATTTGAGAAAAAGGGAAACGAGGCTTTGACAGCCTCTTTAAGGACCCAGGGAGAGCTCCAAGGGCACGTGCGGTAGGATGTTCTAAGTAGATTCTTTTCTAGTTTTAATAAGTGGGGCAGGCCCCAGGCTGTGCCTGAGAGCTGGAGAACACCAGAGCATTGCAGATACTAAGGGGAAACAAGTGGGCCAACCCTGGCCTCAGTATGATGCAGGGAACTTGTATTTGAAGAGATGCCGGCAAGCAACTGGATGCAGTCAGACAGAAGAGTAAAAACCTTTCTTTTCCTCCTGTGCAAAAACCTTAAGGACAAAACCTCCACATTTCAGTAAGTTTTTCCTGTTTACCTCTCATGCAGGCAGGTGCTTGCCCTCCCATTTTCAAGGTCATCTTGCAGGGCTGCCGAGGTTCTTCTGTGAACCCCAGTTCAATTATGGACAAAGGAATTGTCTTTCCATCTTTCTTTTCTTTTGAGATACTTGACCGACCAAATCAGACTTCAGCAAAACCAGAGTATTACAGCAAACACCTTCTTTCTGCTCTGGCTGGAAGAGTTCTACGTGATCTGAGCTAGAAACTGCCTAGGCCTGGAAATCTCAGATGCAAACTAGAGAACTGGGAGGGCCTTTTCTGGCCAGTAATTGCAAAATTTATAAACAGGAACGAGGAAGATGCAGGCGCAACTCTCAGTGGTCTCTTTACCATTGAAAACAAGCAGCCATTGGGCAGCACCTGTAGCTCAAAGGAGTAGAGCGCCAGCTCCATATGCTGGAAGTTGCAGGTTCAAACCCAGCCCTGGCCAAAAACTGCAAACCCCCCCCCAAGCAGCCATGATACAAATCTGAGGGTAATTAAATTATAATTTTTACTGTGTTTTAGAATGTTTTGCTTTTTGCCTTTTTTCTTTTTTAGGATAAAATGTGTCTCGATTGGTTAGAAGGGGTTCATTTTTAAATTGGAATCACAGGCAGTCCTTGGGTTATAAACGAGACAGGTTCTAAAGGTTTGTTCTTGAGTTGAATCTGTATGTAAGTTGGAACAGGTACATCTACCTATTACCTATAACAGCCCCCATCCGTAAGTGTGAGTCACATGCCAGTCAGATGTTTGTAACTCAGAGACTGCCTGTATGTGTCAAAAATTTTAAGAAATGTTCGTGGCTTTGAATCAGTAATTCCATCTTAGATGTATTCTAAAGAAATAATGCAGAAGAAAGAAGATCTTTGTCTAAAGATGTGAATTAAAAGGTTAATTTAAGGCAGAGGAAAAGCTGGAGTATATTACAGTTCATCAAATAAGTATGCAGGATCATAAAAGTTATAAAATATTTTAAAACTCATCAACAATAAAAGTTATAAATTAAAAAACAAGAGGTAAACATAGATGTATTTTCTGATCAAAACAATCATGTTATACGTACCTAGAAAAAAAGATTAGAATCTTTTTTTATAATATTAACAATGTCTTTGATTTCAAAGACTCCTATACTGGGGCAGTGCCTGTGGCTCAGTGAGTAGAGTGCTGGCCCCATATGCTGAGGGTGGCGGGTTCGAACCGGGCCCTGGCCAAACTGCAACAGAAAATAGTCAGGCATTGTAGCGGGCACCTGTAGTCCCAGCTATTTGGGAGGCTGAGGCAAGAGAATCACTTAAGCCCAGGAGTTGGAAGTTGCTGTGAGCTATGATGCCACGGTACTCTGCCAAGGGCAACAAAGTGAGACTCTGTCTCTAAAAACAAAAAAAGAAAAAAAAAAGACTCCCACACATTTCCATAACAGCAGTTTCTAATAACAAAAAAGAGCTTTAGTGAAAATGAAATTAAACTAGCTTGCATTCCCAGGACATGCAGAAGCTTCATAGCAGCTGAAATTAATTAATGAGGATATGTGCAGTCTAGAATTTAAAATCCATTCTGGTCTGTCCATAAAAGCTAAACTTTTTTTTTTTTTGTTCCAAGAGAGACACAGCTTTCTGTCATTCCATTGAGAGTTCAGTGGCATCCTCATAGCTCACTGTGACCTCAAACCCCCGTCTCATCCTGCCCCAGCCTCCAGGGAGCTAGGACTACAGATGCCTGCCACCACACACAGCTAATTTTTCTATTTTTTTTGTAGAGATGGACTCTTGCTATTTTGCTCAGGCTGGTCTCAAACTCCTGACCTTGAGTGATCCTTCCAGCTCAGCCTCCCCAAGTGCTGGGATTACACGTGTGAGCCACCGTGCCTGGCCACAAAAGCGAAATGCCTAATAATGAACTTGAAAACTAACTGAAAAACAGTATCCTCATCATCTCACGGGTCATGGCACCTATCTAAAATTTGGTTTTTATACATTTGCCAGGGAACTAGGTGAAGTGAACTTCCTGCAGACTTCTTTTTCTCGCTAAGAGATTTAAACCCAATCTTGAAGAGTCTTTGGATCAGTATTCTCCCCCTGAGCTCAATTCTGAACAAAGGTAAGGTTCACTCTTCTCCATTCCAGAATGTCACTTTGAGTGAAGTATTAACTAATTCATTTAGGTGCTACACGTCTAATCACCGTCAAATGTTCATAAGCTCACAGAGTCTACAGTCAGATTAGAAGGCATTCGTAAGCCACACATCTAAATATACTATTGTTCATTTATTTCCCTTCCAGTAGAAATTACATGAAAAATATACTTCCGGGGCGGTGCCTATGGCTCAAAGGAGTAGGGCGCCGGTCCCATATGCTGGAGGTGCTGGGTTCAAACCCAGGCGTGGCCAAAAACCGCAAAAAAAAAAAAAAAAAACTGCTGATGATTAAAATAAAGGGTTGAGGGGTGTGTGTGCAGTCTCTGCTCCTATGTGACCACCAGGATGGACCACAGCTTTGCACAGCATGGCCCAAAAGTTGCTCCTGAAGTTGCCATACATAGGGAAAATGGGAAATTGTACCTAAGTGTACCTTTATTTATAAAGGATTCATTACCACATTTTACAAACTAGCCTCTACATGTTGGCCGCCCCTTTGCAAAACTTTATAATGAATATTTTGTAAATATAGGTATATTTCGTTGTCATTTCCCATTGTCCCTAGGTATTTTTGACGTTCAGGGTGACTTTTGGGACCCGCTGTAGGCTCCTTGGAGAGGAGGCAGTGCCTCTCTGGTGGGGCAATTTCCTTATGGGCCCTAGCGCGGCATTTACAAAAACCAGCCACTGGATGTGAGTGAAGAGGATTTATTATAATTTTTCACTTCTAATGACAGTGAGGAACCAGGTAATCTTCTTGTTTGTTTGTTTGTTTCTTTCTTTCTTTCTTTCTTTCTTTTTTTTTTTTTTGGAGACAGAGTCTCACTCTGTCACCCTGGGCAGAGTGCTATGTCATCATAACTCACAGAAACCTCAACTTCAAACTCCTGGGCTCAAGCAATCCTCCTGCCTCAGCCTCCCAAGTAGCTGGGAGGATAAGCACTCACTACCACAACCAGCTAACATTCCTCTTTTTACTAGAGACAGGGTCTCCCTGTTTTTCAGGCTGGTCTAAGAAGGAATTACACTACAAAGTAAGTAGAAGGGGTGCTGGGAAAATATGCCAAGCAGAAAGGTCTTCCCAAGTACAGGGGATTCTCCTCTCGGTTGAGGGACCTACCAGCTGAGGAGAGCTACCTCCCTCTAGTAAAGATTCCAGAGGGGTGATGGAGAGGGATGGGCTTCCATCAGCGTGAAGGATCACCTTTTCAACCGGCCACATAATAGGTCCATCTTAAATTACTCATTCATTTATTCAGCAAGTATGTTTTGACTGCCACATCCCAAGGGCTCTTTAGACACTGGGGATTCAACAGTGAACAAAACAGATGAAAAGCACTGGGATTGTGGAATGTACATTCTGGGTAAGTAATTGAAAGACTGCATCATATAGCTTTAGGTAGATATTTTTCTTAATGTATTGTGATGCCCAAACTTTTGTTTGTTTTTTGAGACAGTCTCACTCTTTCACCCTAGGTAGAGTGCTGTGGCATCACAGCTCACAGCAACCTCAACCTCTTGGGCTCAAACAATCCTCTTGCCTCAGCCTCCCGAGTAGATGGGACTATAGGCACCCATGACAGCACCTGGCTAGTTTTTCTGTGTTTAGTAGAGATGGAGTCTCACTCTTACTCAAGCTGGTCTGGAACTCCTGAACTCAAGCAATCCACCTGCCTCTGCCTCCCAGAATGCTAGGATTATAGGTGTGAGTTCAGGAGTTCAGGAGGCGGGGATTTGACTGCCAAGGTCACCTCCATAACCACTCTGCTGTATTTCCTCCCATAACCCAGTTACTCTTGGCTGCTGGGTGACCCAGCATAAAGCTGAAGGCAACTGGTAGGGACTGGGCTGGAGTCAGCCTTGGAGACTAAGCTCACTCATAGTCAGGGGTTGAGACTACCTCTTCTACTCTTGGGCTTGTTCTGAGAAGGGCAAAATGTTTCAGGCTGATGTATGGAGTGGATTAGGGTCCTAAGACATCTCAAAAACCTTCACCCCAACGTCAAGAAAAGAAGGGCTGAGTTTCTCTGCTGGATGGTGCGAGCCCCATTGACAGCCTTTCAGAGGCGGCAGGAGGCCAAGTGTCTGCCTGTTCTGGGTTTTGGGAGAATGTCAGGCGTGGCTCATGAGTCTGGAGAGGGAGTGAGCAGGACTCAGCGCTTATCAAGTTACTATTTGGTACTGTGTAACTAAGACAAGGGTTGGGGGCCTGTGCAGAAAGAAAAGCACATTTCTTTGAGCTCTGTCGGACAGTACAAAGAGGCAGCATACGATAATAGGCCAGGCAGAGTGGGTGAAAGAAAAGAAGACGGCCTCAGAGGAGCGTCCATCAGGAGGTGGGGTGAGAGATGGGCCTCTGGCTTCCCACATCACCACTGGGTCCAGAGCAGGCCGCCTTGCCCTGCCAGTTATGGTCAAGTGAACCAAAGGCTTGCGTGGTGCAGGAAGAGCTAAGTCAGATCAGCTTCTCCCTCCCGCGTGGAAGCTCTGATCTCAGACACACCTGAGCAGAGAGGGGCCTCTGGCTCGGAAGCCGTGGCCTGTCAAACATGGGCAGCGCTGTGATCTCTGCCCCAGCCTGCCCTCTCCTGCCGGGCTGGGCATTTCTAACAAGCGTCCACGCGGCATGGATCCCGGCTGCGTCTTCTCCGACTCTGAATGCTGCTGCGTGAGCATTTCAGCCTCCATCAGATGCTGTGTGGCTTCCTGAGGGGGCTCCTTTGGAAGGCAGGGGGACACTGTCATTGCTGCAGCTGCTGTCGAGATTCACTTCTGGATTCCTGTTCCCCCAGCAGAAAGTTCTGAAAGCTCCCACAGGGCGGGAGCAGCCTCTGCACCCTGCAGGCTTGGGCTACTCCGACAAATTCCTGAAGCCTCCTTTCTGTGTGGTCTCTTTCAAAACCTTCTGAAGGCTCCAGGAGATCTTTTTCTTGATAATTTTTTTTTTTTTTTTTTTGCCTCCCTTGCTTGGGGTCGGGCCAGAAAAAAGCAGGACAGATGTCAGATCTAAAGCTTCTCCAATTCAAATGCTTGCCGGCTGGCCTGCTACTCTTGCGTGGTGTAAATGAAATGCCTTTGAGCCCTTCTCACTCAGGGAAGAAGAGGGACCTCTGTAGAAGCTGGAGACATCCCTTCTTCAGGAAAAACCACAGGAAAAGAACAGGGTGATCAGAGTCAGCTGCCTCTGGTCCTATAAGAAAAGCACTCTTTTTCCCCCTCAGAAAGTCAACATGGACTATGCTTAATTAATTTCTCAACCCCCTGTTTGAACTTTCCTTCTTCAACTTGTCACCCGGCTGACAAAAACATTTGCCTCAGTTCCTAAAAGAGAGTAGCCTGACTAGGAACCACGGTTTAGATGTGGGGTAAATATTATTATTCAAGCTGGGAAAACTGGTGGTAGAACGGTGCTGGGGGCAGGAATCAAGGTGAATAAACACTCAGGGTTAAACCCTCAAGTGCAAGTGAATTCTGGAGCTTGTTGACAGTTGTCTTTGTGGTTTTTCTCTACTGCCCTACTCGAGAGTCAGCAGAAAGGCCTGGACAATGATCAAACAGCACACACAAACGTTATGCTCTGAGGGGTCTTGCTTGGGCAAACGTTCATGCCAGTAGTCCCAGCACTTGGGGCTTCAAGACCCTCCAGATTGCAACTGAGGAGAAGGGCCTCCGATTTCCAGGCTGGCTGTGGAAGGACTGGGGTTACACTGGTCTCAGGGATCTGTATGTATGATCTCGAATTGCACACCAAGTCAAGTAGCCTGGGAGACAGTCATGCATTTAAGAAATATCATCTTTCATTGAATGTAATATGACGTTTGCTAGAAGGCCTACCAAGTGTGCCACAAAAAGGCAATGAAACTGACATAAACTTTACTATCCTGCATTCGTTGTTAATTGAAGAGCTCTTCTAGATCTATTTAGACATGACTGTGTCATCTTTCCCTCTTGTTAATTCATCACAGTGGAAATACAAGCAAAAAAATTCATTAAGGTATTCCAAAACTTTTTCTTTCCATTTTTTCTCGAGACAGAGTTTTACTTTGTCGGTAGAGTACTGTGCCTTCGTATCTGTTACTATAATTTGACCTTCTCTTTTTCTTTATTCTCAAAATTTTTTTTGAGACAGAGTTTCACTCTCTTGCCCTGTGTCGACTGCCACAGTGTCACAGCTCACAGCAACCTCAAAGTCTTGGGCTTCAGTGATCCTCTTGCCTCAGCCTCCCAAGTAGCTGGGACTACAGGTGCCTGCCACAATACCCAGCTGGTTTTTCTACTTTAGTAGAGATGGGGTCTCGCTCTTGCTCTTGCTCAGGCTGGTCTGGAACTCCTAAGCTCAAGCAGTTCACCAGCCTCAGGCTCCCAGAGTGCTGGGATTAGAGGTGTAAGCTGCTGCACCCAGCTTAAATTTGACCTTCTCAATAATCCTGAGAAGCATGTAGAATAAACTTTACCTCCATTTATTATATACTAATATATAATATATATATAAATTGCACACTATTTAAAATCATACATGAACTTTGTGGACACCCTGTATATATGATGCTGAATTTATTTATTTATTTAGAGACAGAGTCTTATTTTGTTGCCCTTGGTAGAGTGCCGTGGTGTTATAGCGCATAGCAACCTCAAACTCTTGGGCTTAAGTGATTCTCTTGCCTCAGCTCCATAAGTAGCTGGGACTACAGTCACCCACCACAACGCCCAACTATTTTTTTTTTTTTGCAGTTTTTAGCCGGGGCTGGGTTTGAACTCACGACATCCAGCATATGGGGCTGGTGCCCTACTCCTTTGAGCCACAGGCGCTGGCCTGCCCGGCTGTTTTTTGGTTGTAGTTGTCATTGTTGTTTGGCAGGCCCAGGCTGGATTTGAACCCACCAGCTTTGGTGTATGTGGCTGGCACCCTAGCCGCTGAGCTACAGGCACTGAGCCATGAAGCTGAAGCTTTGAGGGTGATGCTTTTCTGCAGTGGCTGACTCTACTTTGAACACAATGGCTTGTCCTTGGCCTTGTCAAATCTCTTACTGTAAGGAACTTCAAACCTTGTAAACGAGGCTTTGTCAATCATGGGTCCTAGGTCTGTTTTACTAGGTCTAAACCAGGGGTCCTCAAACTTTTTAAACAGGGGGCCAGTTCACTGTCTCTCAGACCGTTGGAGGGCTGGACTGCGGGCCCCGGGACAGCTGCTAAGCAGGATAGGCAGCGGCAAGCCAGATAAATGTCCTAGGCAGGCTGCATGTGGCCCGTGGGCCATAGTTTGAGGACGCTTGGACTCTAAACCATTCCTTTCTTATTTTCCAGACACAAAACTTCTGGGCAACTCTGGCCTGCTTTTGGAACCAGGAGCTCCTCCCTGGACTTCCCAGACCACTGTCCCCCAGGTCACCCTTGCCTGGTGGAGACACTGAGGGGGGCAGGGCTTATGATCAGCTCCAGCTGGTTCTAACTAACCTCATCCTGCTTTGCTTTGTAAAATGGTAAAGGCAATTCAACAAATTAGCTTTTTCAAAGGAGTCACATTATTTTGCTATTAACGTACTTAATAACTTATAATAATAAGTGTTATTAACTTAGTTTTTTCAAAGGAGTCACATTATTTTGCTATTAATGTATTTAATAACTTATAATAATAACTATTATTAACTATAATAATATAGCATTTATTAACTTATAATAAAATAGCATTCAACTACTTAACGCATCAATTTTAAGTAAAAATAAACATTCCCCCCCCCGCATTATCAAGCTGGCTTTTTTACTTCTGATCTCCCCACTTTTTCCCTTACAGGCCTAGTAGGGAGAGGGGTGGTCATGATTTACCTGGAAAATCCACTTAGAACAGGCTTGAGGATGCTTTCCGTGGACCCTCCTAGACCCTGCCCCCCTATTCACAAAGAGTCAAGGGCTCACTGGAGAATCTTCAAATGAGCCTAAAACAAGCTTGAGCATTATTATTATTATTTAAACAATGTTGATGCCTGCTTTCATTTGTTCTTTCTTTCTTTCTTTCTTTTTGCCGTTTTTGGCTGGGGCTGGGTTTGAACCTGCCACCTCCGGCACATGGGACTGGTGCCCTACCCTTTTGAGCCACAGGCACCACCCGCCTGCGCATTATTTTACATACACCTTCTCCACGTTTAAATTGCAAAAACAAGGAAGGTACTTTCATCTATTTCCTGGCTATATTTTTTTTTTTTAAGCAGTTTTTGGCTGCAGCCGGGTTTGAACCTGCCACCTCCAGTTTATAGGGCCAGCACCCTACTCCTTGAGCCACAGATGCCACTCGTTTCTGGCTTAAAAGTTCCTTCGACAACAATCAGGGTTCCCTTTTAGACAGATGTTATTTGTCTTACAATTAAAAGCACAGATGAGGTCAGCTCATTTGTCGGGTGGCCTGAGGTAAAGGAAGCACCATAATCTTATCCACTGCGGGGAGGAATTTAGAAGGAGGCTGGCTGGCCTTGAACTCTACCCAAGTGTGTTTTGTCACTCAACTATCTGAAAGAGAGCCTTATAAGGCAGTTTCTTCTAGACAGCAAGTCTACAGTGGGCCTTGAGAGCAGGCTCTCAGGACAAGATGGAAATGCTATTTCAGGATGTCAGCCCAGGCCTGCTGGGCCTCCCCGTTTCTTCCCAGAGCTGTACAACGTAAAAGGTTTAAAAGTGACAGAATCCTCCCCCAGGGGTGCCCCTCCTCCCTCCGATTGTTCCTTAGCTTTCCTGAGAGCTTCTCCTGACTCCCAGGAGAACAGGTTACAGTACTTGACTGTTTTTCCTGGAAAGTTCTTCCTGACTGATGTGCAATCCAAACGTACCCTGTAGTTAACTGAACTCCATGGCCTGAAGAACTGCCAGGACAGTCGTTCAGACATCTTCTGTTTAATAAAATTCCCAAACTGTGAAGAAACATTAGCTTGTCCTTTGGATTACTTCCGTCTGCAAGAATCCTAAATCCTTGTGACTCCTCTGCAAGGTGCCCATTTTCTTTTCTAAAGTGTCTTTATTTTTTCAAATCTTTCCTAAAATGCAGTGATTCAAACTGCATAAAGTAATCAGTAGACGGTAGGATCTTACATCTAGAAACCCCCCAAGGACTCCACCAAGAGACCGTTGGAATTGATAAGTACATTCAGCCAAGTCTCAGGTTACAAAATCATTGTACAAAATCAGTACCATTCCCATAGACCAGCAATAGTCAAGCTGAGAATCAAATCCAAGACTCAATACCATTTGCAATAGCTACAAAGAAAATAAAATACCTAGGAATATACTAAACCCAGGAGGTGAAAGATCTCTACCAGGAGAACCACAGAACACAGAGGAAAGAAACTGCAGATGACAGATGGGAAAAAGCATACCTGGATTGGTAGAATCAACTTGTTAAAATGTCCATACTACCCAAAGTGATTCACAGATTCAGTGAAATCCCTGTCAAAATATCAATGTCATATTTCACAGAGCTAGAAAAAATAATTCTATATTTCGTTTGGAACCTGAAAAGACCCAGAATAGCCAAAGCAATCTTAAGCAAAAAGAACAAATCTGGAGGCATCACACACCACCCGTCTTTTCTCTCTCTCTCTTTTTTCTTGGTAAGACAGAGTCTCACTTTGTCACCCTCAGTAGAGTGCTGTGGCATCACAGCCCACAGCAACCTCCAGCTCTTGGGCTTAGGTGACTCTCTTGCCTCAGCCTCCCGAGTAGCTGGGACTATAGCTGCCCACCACAACACCCAGCTAGTTTTTGTTGCAGTTTGGCCGGGGGTGGGTTCAAACCCGCCACCCTCAGTAGATGGGGCTGGGGCCCTACCCACTGAGCCACAGGCGCTGCCCCACACCACCAATCTTTAAACTATATACTATAAGGTTGCAGTGACCAAAACAGCATGGTAATGGCACAAAACAGAACAATGGAACAGAACAGAGACCCCAGATAGAAAACCATCCGTGTACAGCAACTGATCTTTGGTAAGCAGACAACAATATACACTGGGAAAGATGCTCTATTCAATAAATGGTGCTGGGAAAATTGAATTACCACGTGCAGAAGATTGAAACGGCATCCTTGTCTTTCATCACTCACAACATTAATTTAAGATGGATAAAACACTTACACATAAAGCATGAAGTCATAAGAATTCTAAAAAAATGTTGGAAAAATCTTCTAGATAATCGGCCCAGGCAAAGAATTGGTGAAGATGACCCCAATGACAATCACAGCAATAACATAAACAAATAAATAGGACTTGGTTAAATTAAAAAAGCTTCTGCACAGCTAAGGAGATAATGACAAAGAGATGACCCACAGAATGGGAGAAAATGTTCCTAAGCTACACCTCTGATAAAGGCCTAATAACCAGAATCTACAAAGAACTCAAGCAAATCAGCCAGGGAAAAACCCAACAACCACATGAAAAAGTGGGCAAAAAAGAACAGAAGGTTTTCAAAAGAAGATAGACAATGGCCGGTGAATATATGAAAAAAGGCTCAACATTTCCAATCCTCAGGGAAACGCGAATTAAAACCACAATGAGCTATCACCTTGGCCTAGTTGGAATGGCTTTTATTAAAAAGTCCAAAAACAATAGATGCTTGCCTTGTTGCAGAGAGAAAGGAACACTTATTATGCTGCTGGTGGGACTGCAGATTAGTATAACCTCTGTGGGAAAACAGTAGCAAGAGTCTTCAAAGAACTAAAAGTAGACCTACCATTCCATCCAGCAGTTCCATGACTGGGTATTCACCCAAAGGAAAGAAGTTGTTTTATTAAAAAGACACCTGCATTGAATGTTTACTGCAGCACAATTCACAATTGTGAAGATATGGAATTGACTCCCAGTGCCCTTCAATTCATGAGTGGATTAACAAAATGTGGTATGTG
>NW_003852525.1:4814068-4815078 GCF_000181295.1 Otolemur garnettii | reverse complement strand
GGGGAAAACTTACCCATCACCCAGCCCAAGGGGCACAGTGAGCACCATCTGGGTGACGGGTACATTTATAACCCTGACTTGAGCATAACAGAATTGACACGTGTAACAAGAAATATTTCTCCCCCCATAATATTTTGAAACAAAAAAAGGGAGCTCTGGTCTCCAGAAAAATGAAAACCTGGATCAAGTAATTAAAGTACCAGTGAGTCACTCAGCATTCTGAAGCTTCTATGCTCAAGAAAGGCAGCAGAGGCAGATAAAATTTAAAAATATTTCCCTGGGGCTGGGGAAGACTCTCACGGATGCGACTTTTTCTGTTTTTAATCTGAAAGCAGAGAGAAAGAGTAATGGGGACCTGGGGAAAAGAGGTTCCTGAAACCAGCAAGCGGGCAGAGTCCGGCGGCAGGGCTGGCTACTGCGCAAGCGCTGTGGGGGCGCTTCCTGCGCAGTTATTTAATACCAAAAAGCTCAGGATGGGTTTTTCACTCCCCCCAAACAAGGAATCCAGATTTGACAAAGCTTCTAAGATGAGGGAGAAACTGAAGGTGTGGGTAGGACTGGGCGAGGCATCCCTTGCTGCGATTGTAGTAGCAGCGTCCTTTTGGGAAGGGGATCTGGCCCCCTTCCAATCCACTCTCCCAAGGGCGATCAACAGAGTTTCTAAAAGCACAAACCCTGTTATATCACTCACTAGCTCCTCTGCTCTTGTGATGGTGTCTCAAGAATCACCTGGCTTGGTTATGTGGCCAGCTGCCACCTCCGTTCACGTGCCCTGTGAAGCAATCTCATGGAATCGTCTGCTGACAATGCTGTGCTCGTCTCCTTTTATTTTAAAGCTTTTTAAAAAGTGACAGATAAAAATTGTGCATATTGGTGGAGTACAACATGATGTTTTGATATATGCATATACTGTGGAATGGCTAAATCAGGCTATTTTACACAGGCATTACTTCAAACACGTGGTTTTTTTTGAGACAGAGCTTCAAGCTGTCACCCTAGGTAGAGTGCCC
>NW_003852525.1:4808363-4812260 GCF_000181295.1 Otolemur garnettii | reverse complement strand
AAAAAAAAAAAGAAGGTATAACCAAGAATTGGAATAAAGAAGCCCTATGTTCTCTTCCAATGGTGACTTTTTTTTAGAGACAGAGTCTTGTTTTATTGCCCTCGGTAGAGTGCTGTGGCAGTGTCACACAGCTCACAGTGACCTCCAGCTCCCGGGCTTAGGTAATTGCCTCAGCCTCCCGAGTAGCTGGGACTACAGGTGCCTGCCACAATGCCTGGCTATTTTTTTTGTTGCGGTTCGGCCAGGGCCGGGTTTGAACCTGCCACCCTCGGTATATGGGGCCAGTGCCCTACTCAGTGAGCCAGAGGTGCCGCCCCCAGTGGTGACATTTTATTATGCATCTCAGCTGCCCTTCATCCAATTCTTTTTACTAAACTGAGTGGTAGAATAACTCCCCGCACCCCCCGTTATCCTTGGCTTCAGGTACCTCAATAAGCTCTAATGGCACTAAACTCACGATGACAATTCCAAGACTTGAGATCACTCGCCGATGACTGTTTAGACAGATTCACACAGACGACTTTGTCTCCTATCACAGAGGCATACAAAACAAGCAGACCGACACTCTCCCCAGAACGTGGGTAAGCTGTGATCTCAAAGAAGATGGGGAGGATGTGGAGTGGCTCCAAATTCTAGGGAAAGTGCTCCACGGGCTGAGTTTGGAACCTGTGCGGATACACTCTTAATTAGAGCACCAGGTCTGGTGTGTGCATCCCTGGTGCTCTAATTAAGAGTTAGAGCACAGCACCCAGCATGGTGCTGGCAGGACCTAATGCTCAACACACATCTGTTAAATGGGACCAACACAAGAGAAGACAGACTGAACCCACAATGCCTCCTCCCCCTCAATACTCAAGTTATACTCAAGCATAAGTCAAGTTTCCTCAGAGGATAGAAACAGCTGGAGGAACATAGGAAATCCAATTCCTATATATGTATTTTTTTGAGACAGAGTCCCTTTCTGTTGCCAGTGCTGGAGTACAGTGGTGTCAACATAGCTCACTGCAACCTCCAACTCCAGGGCTCAAGTGATCCTTCTGCCTTAGCCTCCTAGGTAGCTGGCACTATAGGCACCTGCCGCAATATCTGGCTAATTTCTTCTCTATAGTAGAGACAGGGACTCGCTCTTGCTCAGGCTGGTCTCTAACACTTGAGCTCAAGGGCTCCTCCTGCCTCAGCCTCCCTGAGTGCTGGGATTATAGAAGTGAGCCACGGCACTGGCCACAATTCCTAGGCTTTGCTAAGCCCCAGTATTAAATGGTAGAGAAGAAAATGGCACTCTGTCCAGTTGGCTTCTGTAATTGTCAAATCATATCCAGGAGCCCGGAGGAATACATCAGAGGACCTGATTTTCACCCTACTTGTCGCTGATGGAGGGAGCTCACATTTTCTTCTGCTATCTTTGACTTTCTCCTATAAATGGCCTCAGGCATCAGACCTCATATCTCTTCATTTGGGCTGGTAAAAAAAGGCCAATTTATGTCGAGGCTTCCCATTTCAGATGCTATTTTTTCCTAACATTTTCCCAGACATAAAGAAAAGCCAGGCCTGTACTCAAGGGGTTTGCAGTCTGGAGAGGTGCTGAGGGGAAGGGCGTGTGTGACAAAGAGGTCGTGACACAGATCCTACAATGGCTACCAGTCTCAGTATTTTCTAATTATACCGTGTGCCTGTTTAGACATACAAGGAGCAGGAGAGAAAAAGGGATAAAATTAGCTATAGGCTAGAAAATGACAACACTTACTCAAACACTCTAAAACACTCTTGGATAAGGCAAGTACCTGTCCTTTTGAAGGAGGGGGATTCGTCAATGAAATGTTTATGTGAAAATCTCAATATTTGGAATGAATTTTTTCTTTTTTATTGTTGGGTACAAGAAACCAGGTTATACTGACTGCATTTGTTACGAATTGTGTCTTGCCCCCAAAAGGTGTGGCACACACCGAGACTTTTTCGTTTTTTGGAGCCAGAGTCTCACTATGTTACCCTCAGTAGAGTGCTGTGGCATCATAGCTCACAGCAACCTCAAACTCTTGGGCTTAAAGGATTCTCTTGCCTTAGTCTCCCTTGTAGCTGGGACTGCAGGGTGGCCACCACAACGCCCAGCTATTTTTTTTTTGTTGTTGTTGTTGTAGTTGTCATTGTTGTTTAGCAGGCCCAGGCTGGGTTTAAACCCACCAGCCCCGGTATATGTGGCCAGTACCCTAACCACTGAGCACAGGCACCAAACCTGGAATGAATTCTTAAACAAGGCCCATTTCCCTTTTCATAATGTGACTGCCAAATGAGACCCAAAGGAACAGATTGACTCTTTCTGACTATTTCTCTACAGATCATTTAGCTTGTAATTTTCTGAGTTTACAGTGATGAGACCATAAATAGCTAACAGGGAATTAAATACTTTAGGGCTTTCAGAAACGACCTTTGAAATTGTTGACATATAACCTATTAGCATATGGATTTCTGGGAAAAGTTCTAAGGAAAGAACTATTATTTGGAAATTCTGGAGAAAGTCCAAATTGTGTTACAGAAGCAACGGCCTCTTCACTCTTTTCCTACCTTGGCTGGGACCGGGAGAGGGGCAGCCAACACCGAATTTCTAACTTTTCCTTGAAACTACTGCTGATGGAAAATGTTACTTCAGGCATTAGAGTTAATTTTTTTTTTTTTTTTTGCAAGTCCAGACTGTATTTATTTTCCTGTTTCATTTATGGCAAGCTTGGACTTGACTGGAATAAAATAAACAATTAAACATCACATCAAAGGCATTCCTGCTGAACAGTGCGTCCTGGGGTCGAATCATGCAAGGAAAAAAACAACCACAACAAACCAAACCAGGATTCCTTAAGAAAAAAAAAATGGTAATAAGGTTCATAACACAAACTGCACCGTTAAAACATGCTTCAAAGAGTTTGTATTTTACTTTGCCCAGAAATAATTCGCCAGATTACTGTCTGAGAAAAGCAAGCGGATTATTTTCTTTCATATCGAGAAATCATGAGATCTGATATTCAAGAAATCTTACAACTTCAGCCAATTAAAGTGGGACCAACGACTTTTCCCTGAGAGTCCTGCTGTTGTATTTCACTGTTAAACTCCGCTCCCGCATCGCTCGACGTCACCCCTCTCTACACACCCAGCCAAGAATGAATGACGAGAAGGTGGCATCTCGGGGCTCCCAGCTCCCGCCAATCCACTTGCCAGCTGTTGGCGAGAGCTTGAGCTTTGGGGATGGGGAAGCCGAGAGCGCGGAAAATCTTTGCTATAAACACGCCCGGCCCTGCCAGTTCTCCCTTTCTTGGCGCACGCACGGAATTCCCCCCCTAAAGGCGGCGGCCGGCGCCCCGGGATGCCCGCGAGGAGTCCCGGGCCGGCGGGGAGCGCAGGTGCCCACCTTGCTCGCAGGTGCCCTTGCTGACCTGGGTGACGGCCTTCTCCCCGCGGCTCTGGGCGCGCAGGCTGGCGGCGCGCAGCTGGCAGCCGCTGGGGTAGGTGGCGCCGTCGCTGCCGCACACCGGGTAGCGGCTCTTGCACACGCACACGCCGCTGCCCGCGGGGCCGCCGGCCGCCGCCCCGGCCTTGCCCTTCCGCCTCTTGCGGCTCTTCACGCACTCCATGCCCGGCGCGCAGTGCCCCCTGCCGGCGCCGCCGCCTCCGCAGGGCTCGCCCTCGCCGCGGGCGCACACCGGGCAGCAGCCGCACGCGTCGCGCGTCTCGCCCAGCGGGCAGCCCCGCGGGGGCAGGGGCGGGCAGGCGGCCGGCGCGCAGGGGCCGCAGGCGTCGGAAGAGGAGGAAGAGGAGAGGGGCAGCAGCAGGAGCAGCAGCCCGGCGGCGCCCAGCAGCAGGGTGCGCAGCGGCGGCCGCTCCATCGCGGGGCGCGGCGGCGGCGGGAGCGCG
>NW_003852525.1:4807215-4808187 GCF_000181295.1 Otolemur garnettii | reverse complement strand
CGGGCGGGGCGCTCGCGCGGGCTCCGGCTCGGTCCCTTGTCCCCCCTCCCACCCCCAGCCCCTCGGCGATTGTCAGGTGGCGAGAGCGGCCCCCTCACCCTCTGGGTTCTCGCCTTTCCCAGGCGGGATATTGGTATTCCTCAACAACCACAACGACTTTGAGACAACTCAGTGGTCACCTGGCAAGTGATGACCCTGTGGCTCAGGAAGCTTTCTGAAGAACAACCCTTTTAAGCCCTCCCTCCCCACATGTGGATTTCGTGTGCCCGCTGGCCACAGGCCCACTGTGATCTTTAGTGCCAGCCCCAAAGGGCAAATCCTTGGCAACGCTTCTCTTTTTGGAACCTCGCCGCTGCCTGCGCTCCTCCACCCCTCCGTGGCATTAAACGAAACCCTGAGCTTTCTCACTCCAGGTTAGGCTCTAAGTGTGAGCGCTGCAGTCCGTGCCAGAGCTGTGGCTCAGTTTTAAGCTCACACTACACGGCACTGGGCCTCTCAGCCTTCCCCAGGGAACAGAGCATAGCTGAGGGCAGCCTGGAGCCCAGCACCTCCGTGAGACTTTGGGTATAACCCAGCGACTGTTCCTCAGCCTCTCTAGTGTTCGGCCTACTCAGCAGTAAAGCCCTTTTCCTAGAATATTGGCTCTTCAGAGCCCTCCTATCCAGATCTCGAAGTTTTCATGTTTGAATTGATGATATAACGCAGCACCGTGCCTTGTTCTGCCTGTCACATTTTAGTTCCTTTGTGTTCTTGTTTCTTAGTGTAAATTTAAGGATTTGTGGGATTGCTACCTGAAAGTGAGCTGTCAGTTCACTGTGCTGCATGTAAGCGCAAAATTGTAAGAAAACAAACAGCCTACGGTCCAGAAAACCTAGCAATGCTTTAGGCCTTTCTTTAGCCTTTTTTTTTTTTTTTTAATAAAAAGGTCATATATATATTTTAAATTGGGCTAATTTTTTTTTTTTTTTTTTT
>NW_003852525.1:4802175-4807195 GCF_000181295.1 Otolemur garnettii | reverse complement strand
TTTTTTTTTTTTTTTTTTTGGAGACAGAGTCTCACTTTGTTGCCCCTGGTAGAGTCCTGTGGTGTCCTCACAGCTCACAGCAACCTCAAATTCTTTGATTCGAGCAATTCTCTTGCCTCAGCCTCCGGAGTAGCTGGGACTACAGGCATCCACCACAATGTGTGGCTAATTTTTCTATTTTTAGTAGAAACTGGTGTCCTCTTGCTCAACCTGGTCTCCAAACTCCTGAACTCAAGCAATTTGCCCACCTTGGCCTCCCAGAGTGCTAGGATTACAGGTGTAAGCCATTGCCCCTGGCCTAGAAGGGCATATAGTTGACTTGCTAGTTGTTTTAAAAACAATAAAGAGCCTTTTTTTTTTCTTTCAGTTTTTGGCCCAGGCCGGGTTTGAACCTGCCACCTCCGGCATATGGAGCCAGCACCCTACTCCTTTGAGCCACAGGTGCCAGCCACAGTGAAGAATCTTTAAAACAGAGTTTTCCTAAATGTTTTTGCCTTTGCCCAGAAGAAGAGGTACAATTTACATGACCCAGTAAACAAGCCCAAATTGAAATAGAGGCAGAGAGTGTCCCCTATTTCCTATTTTATTCTTTTAGTTATATTAATTTGCTGGTCAAGAGCCACTAAGTTGTTTTTATACCCTACTATGACTGCTTATCATGACTGGAAGCTGACCTCGACCTGAGCCAAGGATTTCAGTGCAAGCAGTTTCAGAGGTAGTGCCGGGACACAGGGAAGATCTGGTACGGGGGCTTATTCCTGCAGCCACTGGAGGCCACAGGCTCTGCAAAAGTGTGTGCGCCCCGCTGTGTGTGTGTAGGGTGCATGGGCAGGCACTGACAGCAGCTGCACCACTAAAGGCTGTCACCTGCAGTGTGTTAACACCTGCATCAGAGTGACAACATACCCAACTGGGACTGCAGAGTCCCCATGGGGAACCCTCACTGCCCAGCAAGCAAGGAAAGCAAAGGGAGAATTAAAGGGGGGACTGGGCTTTGTGATCGCACTAGTCAAGCTGGAGGACTGTAAAACAGAGAGGTGCTTATTCTGAAAAGGAGAAGAGGCAGAAAAACGGAGCCTTTAAAGAGAACTGTGACAACTCTTTCCTCCCAAGTATGAAGATATGGTCACCAGTTTGGCGCCAGTATCAGTGAGATGGTGAGCCTGGATGTGGAGGTAGGAGTAAGTTGTCTGAAAATAGAGATTATTTTACTTCTTCTTGTTTAATTTGGCATTTTGTATTTCTTTCTCTCGCTTAATGGCCCTGATTAGATCCACCAGTATGAGGCTGAATACAAGTGACAATACAGGACAACTCTGTCTTGGTCCTGACCTTAGAGGGAAGGTTGTTATTTGTTCTTTCACCAATGAAGTATGGTGTTAGCTGCAGGGTTTTCACAGATGGTCTTACCATGGCAAGGAAATTCCTTTGTGTTCTCCATTTGTTGAGATTTATTATGAATTGGTGTTGATTTTTTTCAAATGCCCTTTCTGCATCTATTGAGATGATTAATAAAGATATTTTATTATGGTGGATTCCATTAATTGATTTTTTTTTTTTTTTGAGACAGAGTCTCTGTTGTCCTTGGTAGAATGCTGTGGCGTCAAACTCTTGGCCTCATGTGATCCTCTTGCCTCAGCCTTTCAAGTAGCTGGGACTATGGGCACCCACTACAATACCCTGACTTTTTTTTTTTTTTTTAAAGTGATGGAAGTCTCACTTTTGCTCAGGCTGGTCTCTAACTCCTGAGCTCAGGTGAGCCACCTACCTCGGCCTCCCAAAGTGCTAGGATTACAGGTGTGAGCCTTTTCTGTTGAATCTGACTAGTCATCGATAATTGATGTGAGGCAGGTCTCTGAAGACTGGCTCTTTCGTAGAACCCAGACATCGATTCCTTGAAGGACCTTTAGGTGCCTCCCACGGAGCAGTTCACTGGCATGGCCACTCATGGCCAGGAGCTGATTCCACCTCACAGCTGGGCCACAGTGTTATTACCAACGGAAGTGACATGAACATCTGGGCCTCAAGGTCAAACCCTGGTGCTTATCTGCCTTTTGTATAGATGAGATTTACATGAGATACTCAATCATGGAATTGCCCCTGCAATGGAATACCCTTCACCCCACAAACAGAAGAAAGTCCTGTCATCTGTGACAACATGGATGACCCTGAAGGACATCGTGCTAAGTGAAATAATCCAGGCACAGACAGACAAATGTCATATGATCTCACTTACAGGTAGACTCTAAAAAAGCTGAACTCATAAAGCAGAGAGGAGAATGGTAGTTGCCAGAGGCTTGGAGGTGATGGAGGTGGTCGGGCAAAGGACACAAGATTTCAGGTGACAGGAGGAATGGGCTCAGGAGGCCCTCTGTCCATGTGGTGATTATAGGTGATAACAGTGTATAGTATAGTTGGAAATTCCTGAGAGAGTGGAGTTCTAATGTTCTCACTACAAGAAAATAAGTATATCAGGTAACACATAGGCTAATTAGCTTGATTTAGTCATACAATGAGTGCATATTTAAAACATCATCTTGCCCACTGTAAGTATATACAATTTTTATTTATCAATAAAAAATTTTTAAAAGAATTGTCCCTGCATTTTCTGATAGCAGCTAATCTATCTTCCCCCCCAATTATGAAACCAAAGCTTAAACCTGTACTAAGTTCTAACACTCTTTTTCTGAGACACCCCACGGTTCCATCTGGTGTCCAGTGCCTCAAGAACAAAACCCAGCTGATTCCACTCAGCTGTGCTCCTGATGGTCTTTGGCCGAAGAGAGGGATGCATGAGAGATTTGCCCTCTGGTTCCATGTTTTCTGCCCAGGTCAGCTCAGTATCCTCATCCCAACCCATGGTGTTCTCCCAAATCCATTGTTGATGGGTCCTGTACCTGCCAAGCACCCTTCTCGGTGCACACATACCCAGGACTTTGGTTCAAGTTTTACAGATGTTTAGATGCAGGGAGCTGCTGGGAGGTGCAGGGGAGAGGCGAGATTAGTGGTGCAGGAGGTCGCTGAAGGAGCAAGAGGGAATCAGCAGCTGTGGGATGGACTTGAAGGAGGAACGTAGTTTCCACAATGCGGCTGTTAGCCTCTTCGGTCCTTTACAGGGGTTATGAAAAAGCCCCCCTACTGGGCAGATGCAGCACAGAGAGCTCAAGCCTCAACAAGCAGGTGGACTCAGCCCAGCAGGTGGAGGGAGGCCTGAGTCACAGCCTCGTTCGCTCCTGGGGTGGGCGCCCTTGTGCAATATGCCAACTGTGTAGCCCTGGAATATGACCTCATGCTGACGTTGTGTCTGGTACAGAATTGGTGCTCAATTAAAAAATGTTAAAAATAAATGGGCCAAAGGGAAGATGGTTTGGAAGTTACTACTACCAACTACTACTACTACCTGGGCAAAACTCAGGGAGGGCTTTAGGTCCGTTGTGGCAGTGGGAATGAGGTAGAAGCCATATCCCTTGTTGTCCGCACTTTTGTAAGCCAAAGGGGCAGTGTTTATAATTGGGGGGGGGACCCTAGGTAAAAACTGAGACAATAGGGACTTAGGGTCATCCTAAATGGAGGGAGAGGATGGAACAGAGAGCTTAGAGGAGTAGAATGTGTGGGCCTAGAGTAACTGACTCTGGGAGGAAATTAAGAGAAACCTCAACATTTCTGGCCTGGGAGACTGGGTGAAGGCTGCTGCCAGCCTGCTTTGTGTCGGGGGAAGACATCAGCTTGATTTGTCCTTTACCAGTCATTTCTGGAGAGGGCGGGGGCTGCCTAGCATCACATCACATTGCTTTTCAGAGACATTGCAGGGCATTTGGCTGAGAGACAGGCCTTGATGTCTGTTCTCTCACTGTATGTCCCTCACTGATAAAATCTCATTGTGTAATAAAGGACAGGAACGGATTTCTTATCAGTATTCTGTATCTACGCTCTTAAAAGAGCTACAGCCATACAGGGAAACAGCGAATGATATAACTGAAAAGACATTAACAGCCTATAAAATTCAGTATTCGAGGCACAGAACATGAAGGACTCTCTAGAGGTCGTTTATAGCTAGGTGACCCTGGGGCGTCCCGTTAGCCCTGACCCTAAGTCATCAGGGGTGCAGACATAGCTGAAGAATGCTTAGAACTCATCCAGGCAGATTTTTTTTTTAGTGGTGTGTCTGGTATTTTTCTCTATTATAAGATTTGACCACCTTTCACATCAGGAAGATTTGAGGTCACCGGATGGTAGCCAACTTCCAAATACACAGTCGCAAGGAAAATTGAGACTTTCGGCTCTAATCCTGACGCCACTGCATATATCACCAGAAGCTGTTAAACTCCAAAGGGCTTCATTTCCTGTCGGAAAATTCATTATCTCACACTTTAACTTTGAATTAGCACCGACTTTTTTACATTTACATTCCCCTCTGAAATAAATTAGAGAGCATTTCTTTTTGTGACAACACGTAGGGAAAAAATGTCTTTGGGTTACTCCGTAATTAGGCTTCATCCTTCTCTTGTTACGGAGGAAACGACGTGATCATTTGGCAGTCAATGACGCAGTGTCCGATATTAATCTCCCAGCAGCCCGATTCCATAATTCACCTTGGCCAAGTAGAAAAATAGAGAAAGAAAACCTGTCTCCTCATCGTTGTAAAAGACTTGGGAGAACATCAAATCAAGAGGAATAAAATATTCCCAGGGGTTCAGATTTAACTGTGAATAAAGCTGCTTGCCCATCAAGGGGTCTCTTGGGGGTCTTTGAAAGTTTGTGAGGATGTTTATTCTGAAAGCGTTGCTCCATCCCCTTCCTTCCGAAGAGATGGGCTGGGATGTTAAGATGTGGATCAACAGCGTTCCTTTCACTGATCTTAAGGTTTTATTTTAAGCTTGTTAAGGTGTTAAGAACAATATCCCTTTCGCTGATGCTAAATATTCACTTAAGAAAAGATTCACCGGCTCAGCGCCTATAGCTCAACCGGCTAAGGCGCCAGCCACGTACACCTAAGGTGGCGGGTTCGAATCCCCAGCCC
>NW_003852525.1:4792312-4800914 GCF_000181295.1 Otolemur garnettii | reverse complement strand
AACCCGCCAGCTCAGGTGTATGTGGCTGGCACCTTAGCCACTTGAGCCACAGGCGCAGAGCCTTGGGTGGCATTCTTTATGTAGTTCTATACCAATAGCTTTTACATGCAGAGGCTCATTGGGGACTGAAAAACAGCAACCAGACCAATTAGAGCACACCCGATTCTTAGTCTGGCTTCTTGTGGCAACTCTGGTCAACTGAGGTTTCCACCCAGATAAATATTGTTGGCTTACCACCCCCAGTCTGATAAGAAGATTAGACTTCTTACAATTGTTTATTTGACATAAAGTCCTTAAAAACCAGGTATGTCACTCCCAATGGCTTCTAATCCCCTGGAAGAGCCACCCCCCTGAGATTTCTCACGTACTATTTCTTCTCTCTGGAGTTCCCTGGAGAAACTGAGCCTTTGTCCCATCCCAAGCCTCTGTTTTCATTGTGACCCGAGGCTTTCCTTGCCCGTTTCCCTTCAGGGAGCTGTCATGCTGGGGGCCCAGCCAAGTCTGCAGTCCTGTGTAGTGACGCCACTCCCGCCGTGCAGACGTCTGCTTGCTGCCCACAGGAAGTGCCGCCCCTCTTGTAGGGACACCCTGGTTGGCTGCTGTCTGGGACGACTGTCACCAGCTTCTCGTGTTCTCCGTGTACATGACCACACACCAGGCCGTGCCCCCCACGTCTGTGTCTGGGTCTGCCCCGCTTCCTTCCTCCAGGAGGGCTCTGCGTCCCACCCTCCAGCCTTCCCAGTCCATCCATCCCCCTGCACGCTGCCTTTCCCAAGCCCTTTCTCTTTTCAGGGATTTTTTTAGGTTAAGAGGAAAAATAAACTCTATGACTTGACTCATTTGGAATTTGGCTGTCAGAGTCCTGCCCTTCTCTTCTTTGGGGTCTATTAAACCAGCACTCAGCGCCCAAGGGAAGCAAAAGCCTTTCTCAAAGGGCTAAGGGCATTCGCTCCGACCCCAAGGGCAGCGTTTTCCAACCTTTTAAAATCTCATGGCACACTTGAAGCTGTTGTTAAATTTCTGTGGCACACTTAAATTATGTTGATCAAAAGACAGAGAGAGAGAGAAGCTTTTTAAAAAAAGAATATACTTTGTGCTTTGACCTTCTTTTGAAAATAATTTAACTGATGATCTTCCCAGGCACACCTAAGATCCTCCTGGGGGCACACGGGTTGAAAATCACTGGCTCACAGCATCCTTGCTCCTTTGGGTCTCAGCTCCGAAGCTGCCGTCTGCCTCAGATCTCTAACCCTCAGGTCTGGCAGGGGTCCCTCCTCAGAGCTCCTGCTCTCTAGCTCCAGGCCTGGGGCACAACCACCACCCTGTGTGATCTCTTGGATAATGACTAGCGTTAGAAACTGTTTGATCATTGCTGTGTCTCTAGTGCTGAGCTCAGCAGGTGCGTGAATGAATGAATGAATGAATGATTTCTCTAGACTCCCACGGCTGCCTACGATGTTTTCATTCCGGTATATTCTTCAGGTTGGTTTTTTTTTTTTTTGGCATCTGTTGTTCTCACATCCCATTTCCAGCACTTACTAGCTACAGGACCACGGGTAAGGAACTTAATCTCTACATGCTTGAATTTTCTCATCTCTAACATGGGGTCACAGTACCTACCTTATAAGGTTAGGAACAATGAATGAACTATCTATGGTTGGGGAACTGCCTGAAACATCCTAAGCCCTCAATAAATATGATAGAATCACTTCCTCTGGTTTCCTCGATGTAGTCACAGTATCAATGATTTTGTCAAAATTTACTAACGGAATAAAATACATCACTTGTTCAACCTCCCTTCCTCCTCTTGCTACATTAAAGGGGACTATGGAAACAGTTTTATTTGCCTTTTTTTTTCCTAAATGACATCACAGGCTACACTTAGGATATTAGAGACACCTACTGTTTGACTTAAATTTGAAAACATTTCGATAATTTTGCAAGGTGAAAACAATTATTTTTAAAGCAAACGGATATGAATGCTGGTAAAGTTAAAATGGTGATATTTATTGAGATTGGGCATTGCAATGGGAATACAGGGGTTGCTCACAGCAGGGGTTGCTCTTATGTAGCAGAAGTGACGTAGTGTTAGCATCCAATTTAATCACCCCATTTGACGCTGGTTCATGGTTACATAGCAGACTGGGCTTATCTTTTAAGGAGAGAATCATCCCCTAGGAATCTCCTAAGTATTCCATGTTCTCTGCCTGTTGCAGCCTTTGTCTCTTTTGGAAAATGTGAATGTAGATCTCTAGCCCTTGCGTAATATTCATAGATTCTTAATTCCATCTTTTCTTCTAGAGAGAGAAAGTATTATTAATTTTACAGTGTCTGTGGGGGTGGAGGAATTTGATCAAGCAGAACCATGATAAGAAAAGCCAATAGATGCTTTGGAAATTGTCTGTCATTCTGGCCTAAATAATAGAGGCAATGATCGTTTTATTAGTTTTCTATTGTTGTTTAACAAGTCATCACAAATTCAGCAGCTAGCTGAATTGACCAGGTTCTCTGTTTGGGCTGAGATGAAAATGTGAGGCTGTGTTGGGCTCTTAGTTGGTGGCTCTGGGGAAGAATTAACCGCGAAGGTCATTCAGGTTGTTAGCAGATTCAGAGCCTTGTGGTTGTAGGACTGAGGTCCCCGTTTTCCTGCTGGCTGCTACTGGACAGCTCTTTGGGCCTTGCACACATGTGGCCGTCCTCCATCTCCAAAGCCAGCAAGGCCACTCTGAACCTTTGTAGTTGTTTCAGATCTCTCTGAGTTCCTCTTCTGCTGCCTTACAGCGAAAACTGTGCCTTCGAAGGGCTCATGTGGATCAGATTAGACTCACTTGGATAATTTCCCTTTTGGTTAACTCAAAGTCTATTGGTCGGTGGTAATTTAATTATGATATTTCTAGAAACTCCCTTTGGCCAGGTAACACAACATTATCATGGGCAAAATGTCACATCCTACTTATAGTCCTGAAGTGTAGGATGGCAAAACCTGGGTGGTTAGTTTGTACCTCTGTCCACCATGGATGTCGAATATTGTTTTCTGAAATGAACTCTTCACAGAAGCCCAGGTCTTGGATTTCCCTTGTTTGCCCGTGAACCACAGGTTGTTGCCTAGGTCCTATGTCTTATCAATGGTTTTTTTTCCTCTGGTTCAAGCAGGATTCCAGCGTCCAGGGCACTGATCCTGGGGCTCATCTGTTCGTTTTGGGCTTAGAGGTTTAGTATTCAAAGTACTCATCCTTGCTTGGTCCACAAAAGGAGAGATACACAGCCAGCAGGCCCCCAACCAGCCTCCAAAACTGTGCGTTTTAGCATTCCAAGTACACGTGAAATAGCTGCTGTATCCACAGACCAACAATTATCTCATTAAATGACTTCTCAGACCTTGATTTAACCACGTTGAAAGATGTTTTGATAAAAAACATCTGGTGTCGTTTTCGATTAGATATTATACTACTAAAGTTTGATTAAAAACAGACTTAAAATTTTAATGGCCCCTCCTTTAGAAGACGGCTAAATGCAAAGAAAAATGTCCCGCGTTTAAATGGTTTTCTCCGTCCTCTGTTGCTCTGTTTTAACTGGATTCCATTAATGACTGTTTAAAACCCACACATTTTTGGATGCAGGAAATTGAGATGCATAAATAAGATCGCCATACCAATAGTGCTGTTCTCACTCTTCTACTATTGATACCTCATTTTATTTTTATGCTTTAATTAAATCGAGTATATTTTATGTTTCGGTTCGCTCTAAAACAACTGCCGTGCATGTAATTGACGCTATTTCATCCCTGATAGAAAGTGCTGAGTTGAATTAAACACGCCAGTTTCATTTCCTTTTACACTGAATGGGTAGAAAAACTAAGACAGAAATAATATGAACTGTATTTCTTTTCCACGTTGCCCTGTTAGGTGAAAATAACTAACCACCTAGTAATTACGAATAAAGAAAGAAGTGCAATCTTTATTGTCGTGGAACGCTTAGCTATATAAAAATAGATATTTAGTGGTACAAGCTAATTTCACTTAGTAATTTTTCCCAAGTGTTATGTAACAAATAATAAACATGTTACTGACATGTTATGTCATATAAAGCATCCATCTCCAAACATATATCTTCATATGTTTTTACCAAAGCTATCAGCGGTAGCCTAAGTATTTATGGTGGGGAAATAATATTATGCCACATTCTACAGGGCAGGCCTTGGCACACTTATTTTGTAAAGAGTGAGATAGTAATTATTTTCAACATTGTGAGACATACGAGATCACAACTATGTAATCTGCCCTTGCCTTGTGAAAGCAGCCTAGATGGTATGTAAACAAATGATTGTTTTTCCAGTAAGACTTATTTGTAAAAACAGAGGGTGTGCCAGGTTTGACCCATGGACTGTCGCTGGCAGACTCCTCTCATCAAGGATAATGACCAAGTTCTCGCTGATGTTCACAGCTAAGAAAAATCAACAGGTCAATTCATGAATTACGGTGCTGAATAGACTTTTTTTTTTTTTTTTGAGACAGAGCCTCAAGCCATCACCCTGGTAGAGTGCTGTGGCATCACAGCTCACAGCAACCTCCAACTCTGGGCTCAAGCAATTCTCTGCCTTCCAAGTAGCTGGGACTACAGACACCCACCCCAACGCCTGGCTATTGGTTGCAGACATCATTGTTGTTTGTTGAGCCTGGGCTGGATTTGAACCCACCAGCTCAGGTGTATGTGGCTGGCACCTTAGCCACTTAAGCCACAGGTGCTGAGCCTATACTTTTGTTACCATAGATATTTTTTGTGTGTCTTACAGTAGTTTATCTTAACTTAATCCCATACTCTTGTATTTTAAAGTGGGGATCTAGCTTCATCAACATTTCCACAAGTCTAAATTATATCATCAAATAATTATTTCGAGTAAATGTGCTGTTTGCCTGGCCCACGGTCATGTGACCTTCCCACAGTGCCTTTGCCACCACCGCTTACTGTGGGCTCAGCATTCTAATTCAAGAGCAGTTACTGAGGCAGAAAGGCTGTCTCCTGGCCTGGAGTTGCTGACGGCAATGTTACTTAGAAAGCGGCTATTGCCTTGATGAAAAGTCGGAGTCTGGAGATGTAATTTTCAGGGCGGCGTACAATCTGCCTTGCCAAACCACTTTCCTATGTGAATGGGCTAAGGTGGCCCACACCAAAAGCAAAAACAAAAGTTTGGGGAAAGGAGTGGCTAATTTAGAATAGCAGAATCTGGGAAGTAGGTGAAATCTGAGCTGAATTCTGAAATAAGGCTGTAACATCTGTAGAGGGATAGTGGGGGCTGAACTGATAGTGGGGGCTGAAATGTGGGGGGTGCACATTTCTGGAACAGAGAGAACAGCTAGAGGCAAGGGCTCAGTCAGAGAATTCGGGGTGACCTAACACATATTTGAGTGTCCGACGGAGCAAGATGTCACGAGCGCGCTGTGCCCTGGGGGGAGTGCGTGTGTTGACAGCCTGCTTGGGAGAGGTGGCTCTTCAGAGGCTTGCCAATCCCTCTGAGACACGTCCAGCGCCTTCCTTATCCATAGATCTCTCTGGAGACTTACCACCTCCTCCAATCCTCGGAGCGTACCCCCTATGACCTTTCCCTCTTGACCTGGCTCATTAGACTATGGGTGGATGCTGTTACTAAAAGCCCAAGTCCATTTTTTTGATAGAGAACCAATCGGAGCTCTCCCCTAGGCCTTTGAGCAACCAGCACGCACCTTTCACAGTAGCAGGCCCTGCATGCGAAGGACTCGCCTTTACCGAGTGCTGACTACCTCTCCTGCCGCGTTAGGGCCTGTGGCTACAGTGACACACAGGACAAAAAGTCCAACTTTCATGCAGTTTACAGTAAAGTGGGGGAAACTCACAAGTAATCAAGAAAATTGAGAGGTAGCAAAGGCGATGGATGAAACAGGGTCATCCGAGAGGGTATAACTGGGAGAAACAGATACACCAATTAGGGGCTGGGAAAAGCTCATATTCCCCTTGTAGGGAGGGAAGCGGGCTTGGGAGGCGGGGCAAACAAATAGGGAACTAGTTGACTACTGTGCGCATGCGCAGGGCCGGCCCGGCGCCACTAGAGGTGGGCGGAGCTACGTGGTCCCTGAGATGCCCAGGGAACTGCAGGGCTGCTGGCTGATTTCTGGTTCCTCTGTGTCCCCGAGCTATTTCCTCTGCCTTCTTTCAAGAACATCTCTGGACACACACACCCCCTCCCGAGCTAGGTTGAGTGGGTCTTGCATTTTTGCGTGCCAAACGTGCTTAAAAACAGGGATGAATTGAGAAAGATTCTGAACGCCAGGCTGTGGTTTTAGACTTTGTTCTGTCTCGGAAGGGGCCTTGGAGCAGGGTAGAGTAGCCTTCATGCTCTGATGTCAGGGAAAACACATTCCTTTTTCAAGGATGGAAAGCTACTGATTGTACTGAAGCTTACATTCCTCTGCCAACTGCTGGAACAAGAAAAACAACCACCACCCTGACTGGCAGCAATCTGGCCAGACACCACCTGTTCTCAGCGCCTGTGTGGTGTGTTTAGCGTAGCTAGGCAGCTCCAACAGCACCTGGGATGCAAAAACATCCTGCGTTACTCCAAACACCGCAGCAGGGCTGTTTAAACAGCACGATATTCAGGAAATAGTCATTATCTCCACACCTCCTGCGTTCAGCGGGGGTGGATTATTGGCGGAGCGTCAGAGGGCAGCTCGAGAGAGTGCCAAGTTCTACTGGCCCAGGCCCACTGCCCACGTGCGCTGTGAGTGGGCCAGGGGAGCTGAGTTTATCCTCCTGGTTGTTGGAGGGGAATCTGGGCTTGATTCTCTTCTGCTGTGTGGGGTCCTCTCTGCACAGCAAATGCACTGGCAGCATCAGCCCCAGAAAATGGGGGCCCATTTTTAGAGGAAGGGGAAGAGACTGCTACTACTGCACGTATTTTCCACAGGGAGCTCTTTGGGCAATTATAACCGGAAGAAAGTGGAGATGAGCAGACGAGTTTCGTCTCTCTTCTCTTGCTTTGGGAACGACAGAGGAAATACTGGCGGCCACCACCCAGTGTCTTCCTCCCCTTCATTTCCCCCTTTCCTTCCTGCGTTTGGCAGCAAAGCTGACCTAAGGCCATGTTATCAATTTGGGTGGATGAGATTCTCATCAAGGATTTACACGGGTAGTCAGGAACTATGTGAAATTTCCAAAACATGCATCATTTTACAACTATCTGTTATAACTTACCTCTGGTGTACCCTGATGTGCATACCTTTTGTGGTTTTTATTTCTTTACTTTTTTTTATTTAGAGACAGAGTCTCACTTTATCGCCCTCGGTCGAGTGCCATGGCGTCACAGCTCACAGCAACCTCCAACTCCTGGGCTTAGGCGATTCTCTTGCCTCAGCCTCCTAGGTACCTGGCACTACAGGCATCTGCCACAACACCCATTTTTTTGTTGCAGTTTGGTGGGGGCTGGGTTCGAACCTGCCACCCTTGGTATATGGGGCCGGTGCCCTACCCACTGAGCCACAGGCGCCACCCCCTTTTGTGGTTTTTAAATTTGTCAAACCTTTCTTTCAAGTGATTTTTGCAGATCTGGATTAAGGAGCAGGTCAACCGAGCTACTTCCTAAGGAGGGAACTATAAAGGGCACCAGAATAAATCAGAAATAGGGTACTTTTCCACCTGCTTTTATTTTCAAAAGCATCCAAACCTATATGTTTCTGGTCCTAATGAAGGAGAGGCCCTCGTGTGGAAACAAAAACAAAAGCAAAACATTCTCTGGTGGTGGTGGCCAATTTTGTCTGTGTGTTTTGATGACACCAGATGCATGCAGTTCATTTGGCCCCAACCAAGCCCAGCAAGCCAGCTGCCGGGTGGCCTGAAGTTGGCAGTTGCCGTCAGCTGAAATTCTGAAACCCAGCAATGCGTCACTTAGTCTCACTTACTGAGAACAAATGATCTATTTTCTCATATAAACCTTAAGCCCTTAATATCTCCTGGAATGCATCTGGTTTGGAAAAATCTCACGTGTCCTCCATAAGGACAGAAAAGAGAAAATGTTTTGTTAACAAGAAAGACAAAACAAAACATGATAAAAGCATTCTGAAAAAGCCACGTAAGCCGCTTCTATCTGCAGCGACTCTGGGGGACTCGGTAGGAGTGAATAGTGCTTTGTGGTTAGGAATAATGGAAAAATCAGTGACATGAAAGACGATTGCAAATAAGTTACAATGTTGCATTCATGCTAAGCGTTTGTAATTGTCTCTTGTTCTGGACATAGTGGAAGAGGTATGTAATTTTTCCCACAGTAGGTTTTCCCTACTCCCACTAAAAAGATGTTGAATGCATATCTAAAGAATTGACACAGACCATTAGCAAGTCCAGAGAACCTATGTGCATCAGACTAGTCTGATTTGGTGGACTCTGAACTATATGAAAGGAGAGCAAGGCCTCTCTGGCTGAAGTGAGATCCACAGCTCATGGGATCTTTCCCTCACTGTTGTAGTTACAGCTGAGGATCTTTAGGGGGTGCAGTTTGAAAACTGCTACTCTTCCAAGTGGTCATCGGACGACTTCTAATCTTTCTTCTTTCTTTCTTTCTTTTTTTTTTTTTTTT
>NW_003852525.1:4774830-4791537 GCF_000181295.1 Otolemur garnettii | reverse complement strand
AAAAGAAAAAAAAAAAAAAAAGGATTCTACAAAGATATAAATTGTGTGCTGGGCATAGTGGTTCACACCTGTAATCCTAGCACTCTGGAAGGTCAAGGCGGGTGGACCACCTGAGCTCAGGAGTTCGAGACCAGCCTGAGCTAGAGCAAGACCCCTATCTCTAAAAATAGCCAGGAGTTGTCATAGATGCCTGTGAGACCCTGTCTTTAAAAAAAAATTAAAAATTCTTTATTTTATGAGATGATAGGAATAGCAGATTTAAAAAGGAAATATTTCTTTTAGGCAAAATGCAGAATTAGGCCTGAGTGAGTTCCCGGGATTGTCATTAATATTGTCCTTTTGGGGGGTAAAATTCTAAAATCTAGACACTGCTGTTTTAAGCTACATTTTGAAGATATTCTATGCTTATTATAAAAAATGAAACATTTAAAAAATGATAATGTTATGCATGTTCATTAAAAACTTGGAAAGTAATGGGCGGTGCCCGTGGCTCAAAGGAGTAGGACGCTGGCCCCATATACCGGAGGTGGCGGGTTCAAACCCAGCCCTGGCCAAAAAAACAAAAAAACAACTTGGAAAGTACAGATGTGATAGAATCTGTAACCATTACAAATCCATCTGTAATCTTTTTGTTGTACCGCTTTCGTGGCGACGTTTCATACTTAAAAAATTCTTAAGATTAAGAATGTATACGTAATCCCAGCTTCCCCTCACGCCCCCTCTTTCTAAGGAGGACAGGATCTAGTTCTGCTGTGCTATTGAGATAAATGTGAGGCAAGAGAACAGCTAGGAAGGGAAACACTAGACTGACTTTCAATCAGAAGAGCCCAGGGTTAGTGGAAGGCCAGGACAGACAACAAAAGCAGGGGGTGGCGTGAGAGAAGAAAGCTGGAGATTTCTATGGAGCTGCTTGGCTGTATTCTGTGAGAACATATATCGCTGTATCTGTCTGTGTATCATTTTAAAGAAGTTTTCCAAAGTGTCATGCCCTCTAATATCTCTTCCAACTCTCTCCAGAAGAATTCTACAGCCTGGGCATGGTGGCTCACGCCTGTAATCCTGCCACTCTGGGAGGCTGAGGTGGGTGGATCGCCTGAGCTCAGGAGTTGGATACCAGCCTAGCAGGAGCGAGACCCTGCCTCGAAAAATAGCTGGTGTCATGGTGGGTGCCTGTAGTTCTACCTACTTGGGAGGCTGAGGCAAGAGGATCACTTGAGCCTAAGAGTTTGAGGTTGCTGTGAGCTAGGATGCCATGGCACTCTAACCAGGGTGACAGAGTGAGACTCTGTCTCAAACAAACAAACAAAAAAACCCCACATAAATTGCAATTTTGGATTCTTTTGAATAGGAAACTGAATTGGGACTCACCACAAAATACCCAGTTTTATGTGAGTTGCAAAGGAAAAATTCCTAATGAATGTATTAGGGTTGAAAAACGTGGCAAAGGTAGCATTGATCATTCACGGTCTTTAGCTCCTCTGAGAAGAGGAGGCCCATCAGAGAATACGTCATGCTCTTCTCAGACGGTGGAGACTTGCCAAGCCTCTTGTTAGTGGCTCTAGTGTTCTCATTTGCTTGCAAACAGCAACCAGTGCTTTACGTGCAATCTCAGAGGCCTCGAGACTCTAAAACCTTCTTCTGAGGTCTCAAGAGGCCTTGAGACCCTAAAACCTTCTTCTGAGGTCTCAAGAGGCCTCGAGACTCTAAAACCTTCTTCTGAGGTCTCAAGAGGCCTTGAGACTCTAAAACCTTCTTCTGAAAGCATCGAATGTAACTATGAGAGAGACAGAGTTCTCTTCCACATCGAGAATTGTCAATCAACCATCTTTAATTTAAATGATTACAGGAAGCTTCTAGTTCCAAGGAAAATAGTCATTCCCTTCTGTAATTCTCTAACCACACTTTCACCAAGATATGTCAAAGGCAAAAGTTTTGGATTGCAAAATTCTACACGAACTTGAAACATCCAAGGTGAAGATCCCAGTCAAATCTCATTCAAGGCCTTTAAAAAGGGCTGGAAGGAGACTTCCCTTCCTATTTGTACTTAGGTGACATGCTTTTAGTTTCTGGGGGTGAGGAGTGGGAACTACCACATTTGGAGTATTCTCTCTGTAGCTGTCTCTTCACACATACTTAACGCATATTCAGGCTGTCATTGAAATGGTCCTCTATGCACGGGAGGAGGATCTGAGATGCTTTAACTGCGAGACTCAGATGCACATTTAGAGGCGGGGAAGGAGAAACTAGAGAAAAGGAAACGTTTTTTATGGGGTGATGGGTGAGGAGTGGAAAGTTAATATTTCAAGATACAGCAGGAGGCAAAATGGACAAGACCGAGTGAGTGTGGAAGTGGAAATACCACCTGTCAAAAGGGAAAAGATACAGAATTGACCTGATTTGGGATTGAAGGGCCGACAGATAATGAGATACACACTCAGAGACTGTGAGGAGAGGGGTTAGAGGATTTATTCCCAGGCAGATTTTTGCAGGGGCCGGGGGGGGGGGTCTCTCTGATGGGGTTGACTGCTCTGACACTCTCGAGAGAAACTATTTCTATTAGTAGCAGAAATCGGAGGCAGAAAATAGATACACCTGAAGGAGGCGGGATGGGAGCTTTCAGTATTACCTTTATCTCTAATAGTTACATAAGAGAAGCCAGCAAAAAAAGTGACTGTGGGAGCCCTGAGCCGTTCTAAGATTCATTTCGAGAAGAAGAATTTCCCTTAGTAGAGATGTTCCTGAGAAGAAGGTGATAACGAGACCAGGATTATTCTCACGACCTAAGTCCAGGGTGAGTGTGAGGGAGTCGACTCCGCTCCAAGTCCAGGGAAGGAGAGAGATGATTAAAGCATCAGTTAGATGAGGCGAGGGCTGATGACCATGATCAAGCCTTGGCCCATCCGAGGGGATTTTCTTTTTGTTGTACTGCTTTCGTGGCGATATTTCATACTTAAATAAAAAAAAAAAAAAAAAAAAAGGATTTCTCCTTTAGCAGGAAAGCAAGAGAGGAAAAAAAAAAAAGAATTTGAAGTTGACTGATTTGCTGACTACATAAAGCATAAAAAAATCTTTTTAGTGTCGAGTGATGCGTTTCTCCTCTCTAAGTCCTCTGTGCCTCAAGGTGTCCACCTGCTAGTCCCGGTTCCCTGACTGGGCACCAGTGATGTGAGTCACAGGACTGACAAGGCGTGAAAAACCTATTCTGAGACTTACTGAGTTTCCAGGGTTCCAGGTAGGTCATGTAGAATTCTGTCACTTCCATCCTTAGGACATTTCACTGGGCCTGATTCCTTTTATAAACTGGATGGTGTTTTACCTGAGCAGATCCCGGACTCAATTGGAAAGTAGGCACTTGGGGTGCCGTCTGCCCTTCCTTTCTGTGACTCATTCCCCGCTCTTCATGTGTCTCTTCAATCAGGCCATTTCATGTTCTCACAACGCCTCGCGCTCAGGGCCTGCCAGCTTAGAAGACATCTTTGCTTAGGGGGAGATGATGTCTCACCCTCTCAGTGGCTGGAGAATTTTTATCAGGGCCCTTTAGAGACTCCACTTGGATTGAATGCTTATAAAATAAATCTGTAGGCATGAAATTTTAGGTATCCTAGAGGCTACTGGGAAAGTGTTTTGGGGTGGGGACACTTTTAGGAATTCTAGCCATCCTTTGAATACTATCCTTCCTGCTTACAATTTCTGAGCTCACCCGACCCTGCTGTCTTAGTTGTTAGGGGTTCAGAGAAACAGGAAACTGATTCTTGGACAGAATGTTCCTTTCTTTGTTATCCAGTAATGACCAACCAGCCACCACCCACAGGATTTAAAACTATCCCAGTAGCTAAATTGGCTAGTGATGCTTAATGCATTTAAGCATCAGAAAGTAAAACAAAACAAAACAAAACAAAACAAAACCAACAAAAAGCTATTGCTGGCTTTGGGGAAGCAGGTTGGGGTTTGGTCTGGCTTGGAAAGAGATAATAACACCTGGTGTGTGTGCTGGTTTCCATTTGGTTCCGTTCACAGGCCAGGGTCGGGCAGGTCCTCAGAGATTTAGTTACATGGTGGCTGGGTTTAGGGATATGGGGAGGTTTTTGAAGAATTTAGTTCTGTCAAAGATTCCAAGAAGAAGAAGGTGCCTTCCTCTTAGTCAAACGCAGGCAATCAATCTGTCCTTTGCCTGAAATAAGCTGGGGACTTAGAAGTGAAGATCAAATAATGGGGGATGGAAAATTGGCTGGAGAGCATCCAGACTGACCTGCACGCAGGCATTGCTCCTGCCTTGTCTGGTCTCTTAGCACAAATCATCCTGCAAGGATTAGGCCACAGCAACTTCCATTCATAACCCTCTGAAAGCTGGTGACTTCAGCATTATCCCTGGTGAAATTCACAGGCAACAATCAATATGTATTTTCAGGCAAAGAACCGTTATTCATTTCTGTTATCGGACAATCTCAGGTAGAAATCATATCTTTTGTGCCCTGAATGTCCCCCATTTTCAACTGCTTTGTGGCGGTGGCTGAGAATAGGGCTTTGCTCCAACTGGTGTTTAGCCATCCAACTTTTCAGAACTGCAATTTGTGCTGGGGTCTCCAAGACAAGTGTGTTTTGAGGGGAAGCCAGAAGAAGGAGGGAAAAATCCATCTGGAGGGAAAGGCTGTTTTTGTTAGCTTGAAGCAGCTTAATTTGTTATCCTTGACACCGAGTTCAGGGCTGATTTAAGTTTTGCATTGGGGGTATCGACTTTGCAATGAAAAGCCAGACACCAGCCATTGTCTAACGAGGCCTGGCGCAATCAGAATTCAGACCCAGAATGATCCAGAGGAGGAGAGTCTTCCAGAAGACAGACCATCTTGTCCTGGCTCTTTGAAGAATTAGTTGTGTGCCACCAGCCAAGTCACGTTAGGTCCTCAGGCTTCAGTTTTTGCATCCGTAAGTACCAGATATAGAATAACGTGACTCGAGTTCCCTTCCCGCTCTCTGTAGGCGTTGTGTTTTAGTATTTATTAACATTATAAATTCATAAAATGAGGCAGGTTTTTAAAAAACATGAACACAAAGAGCATTGTAATCCACTGGTTAAAGTGCTAACTGTTGTCCGATTTTTATTTTTATAATCATCTATTAAGTTGGGAGTATTATAATCTATGATGATATGATGGTGGAGTCCTTCCTTAGGAATTAACCAGTCTCCAAAGCACTTTTCAGATAGCCGTGGTGATACCCACCCACATGCGTATGGTTCTCTAAAGCGTGCAGAAGGTTCCCCCAGGCACCATCTCATTCTTCCTCAAGTTAAAATTCTTAGTCTGCTGTCGTGCAGCTGAGAAGGGAGCTGAAAACACGGCTTGCATCAAGCTAAAAGCTTTCTTTTGTAAAAAATTATGTTTTGTCTAAATTAGTTTACTAATTCAACAGTGTCCACTGAGCCTTGATGACGTGTCACGCCCTGTGTTAGAGGCAGGGATCAGGGTAGACACGGCCCTGCTCTTGTGGAATTTAATTATGCCAGAGCCTAATTAAACACATGGTTGGATAAATAAGAAAGTGACGATATTTCATGACTTCACAGAAACGGGGCTGTCCAGGAGTGGCAATAGGACAGAAGTTCTGTCATCGCTGGTCTGAATCCAGTGATCCCCAGACACCACTGCCCAATCTTCCTCTACAAATGGTGTTTGGGGAGGTGGCAGCCTCAGATCCATTTTCAGAGGAAGCCCAGCACGTGAGGCCTCACTGATTTTGATCTTTGAGTTGTAAATAATGTTTATGCTGCTGCTTGGAGTCCAGGCTGTGCCAATAATCGGCTTTCCCAGCAATTTCATAATCATGCAGCTTTGGGGTCTCAGGAGCCCTTGCAGGGATAGTTAGTTGTAGAGAGTGTAACCCCAGACTTTTCCTAACTTGGTGGCACCACCTTTACCCCACATTGTGCTAAAACCCATGACTTCGCTTTTAAGAGATGAATTGATTCTACAATTCATTATGGCCAGGTCTTAAAAACAGGGGATGTGGGCACAGTCAGCCTTACAGACAGATGCACTGCCGGGTGCTGTCTGCACACTGCGGCTCATCTTCGGATTCTCTAGATTCTCAGTGCCGGGCACACAGTCTAGCACACACTAGGCACTGATTACATCACACTAGGCACTGATTACATCACACTAGGCACTGATTACATCACACTAGGCACTGATTACATGCTTGCTGATTCAAAACAGTACGGAAATGCATTGCTTTCCAGTGTTTTTCTTTTGTTCTTTACAACAATTTATTTACTAAAGTAATTTCTATTTAAGGTAAAAATTTACAAATTTAAAAATGATCCAAAAGTGAATGTCTGCTGGCGTGGCTGTGAGTGCCTGTAGTCCCAGCTACAGGAGGCTGAGTTGGGAGGATTGCTTGAGGCCAGGAGTTCAAGACCAGCCTGGGCAATGTAGTAAGACCCTATCTCTAAAAAAAAGCAAATGTTTTTTCATCCCATTCCATAGAAATGACCATTTTCAAGCAATTGATCCTTCCAGACCTTTTCAATTTATACATTCACCCCTCCTACTTCAAATTACTATTAACAATATAGCTTGAAATGGGTTATTTTACATATCGATAGAAATCTTTTTTTATGTCGGTGTATTGCGGTACCTCGTTCATTTAATATTGTTCTTGGTATAGATGCAACGTGATTTGTTAATAATGCCCGACACTAGGTGGTTTCCAACCCTTTGCCATGACACACAATGCCTTAATGACCCTCTTGATGGTGCGCGTGTATATATATATGTAAATACGTATATAAATATTTGCATAGTTGTGAGAACATTTTTGAAGAATATTTTTCTGGAATTAGAATTTCTGGAGCAAGAGTTATGCACATGAAATATTTACTTATTTAGACAGAGTCTCACTCTGTTGCCCAGGCTCAAGTGCCATGGTGTCAGCCTAACTCATAGTAACTCAGACTCCTGGGTTTAAGCCATCCTCTTGCCTCAGCCTTTCTAGTAGCTGGGACTCCAGGTGCATACCCCAACACCCAGCTAATTTCTTTCTTTTTTTTTTTTTTAGTAGAGATGAGGTTACACTCTTGCTTAGATTGATCTCAAACTCCTGAGCTCAAAGAATCTTCCTGCCTTGGCCTCCTGGAATACCAGGATTACAGGTGTGATCCATCAAGCCCGACTGTGAAACATTTTTTTTTTTTTTTTTTTGTGACAGAGTCTCAAGTTGTCACCCTCGGTAGAATGCTATGGTGTCACAGCTCACAGCAACCTCAAACTCCTGGGCTTAAGCAATTCTCTTGCTTCAGCCTCCCAAGTAGCTGGGACTACAGGTACCCGTCACAATGCCCGGCCATTATTATTTTTTTAGTTGTCATTGTTGTTTAGCTGGCCTGGGCTGGGTACAAACCAGCCAGCCTGTGTCTATGTGGCTGGCATCCTACCCACTGAGCTATGGGGGCTGCCCCCATGAAACAGTTTTTATACACTGACAAGTTACCTACCAGAAGCTGTATCAAATCATACTCTGTATCCATTAAAGTGATTTTGGTGTCCACGATAGGTAAATTCACCCAAGGTGGAAAAAGGAGATTTAGTGATACTATACTGAAAAGTCCAGGGGTAGCTGGTTTCAGGCAGGGTTAGACAGAGGCTCAGAAATGATGTCACCTGTCCCTAGTTAATGATGTCACCTGTCCCTAGTCTCTCTCCTGGTCTTTCAGCTCCAGTTCCTCTTTGGTGGCTCCATCTCAGACAAGTATCCCTCAGGTATTACAGTAGCAGTGTAGCTCTAGGCCCCCGTCACTTCAGGTTCAAGTTCAGTAAGTTTGTATCCTATAAGTTTCAGTTGATACATCATTGGTTTTGATGTCCTGTGCATATTTCTGAGCCAGTTAGGGTGTCCAGGGCCAGGAAGGCTTTTCCTGGCCAAGTTGTAGCTGGGTGTGGAGTTGGCTGCATCAGAACTATATGGGCTGAGCCTGGGCAGGGTGGCTCACCAATTAAAGTTGTTACCTATTTCTGGAAAGTAGGGTCAGCGGGCAGAGGGTGAAATCAATAAAGGTGTGGCTTGGCCCTTGTGGGTCAAGGGGCTAAGGTGTCAGTCACATACACCAGAGCTGCAGGTTCTAATCCAGCCCAGGTCTGCCAGACAACAATGACAACTACAACCAAAAACTAGCCAGGCATTGTGGTGGGCACCTGTAGTCCTAGCTACTTGGGAGGCTGAGGCAAGAGAATCGTTTAAGCCCAGGAGTTGGAGGTTGCTGTGAGCTGTGATGCCATGGCACTCTACCCAGGGCTACAGCTTCAGGTTCTGTCTCAAAAAAAAAAAAAAAATAAAATAAAATCAATAAAGGTGGATGGAGTACCATGGAAACAGATTTTTTTCATGTAGATTTAGAAGCTTAGTTCCATGTTAAGAATTGGTCTTTAGCAAAGTTGGCCTAATGGATCAATTAGACGGTATGATTTAAATGACATTCTTTGCACTGCTGATTGGGATTATAATTATATATCACTAGAGTGTTTTTAAGAGTTATCCTTGGATAAGTAGATTTATAGCTGAAAAAAGGAACACAGTCCCTTTAAAAGAAGGAACAGATGTATTAAAGAACAAAAGCATCTTAATGGTTTTGTTAAGGTTGCTATGGAAATGCCTAAACGCGAATTTTATTTTAAGTCCCTTGAAGTTAGCAATCTGTAGAGAGGAGAGAAGAAGTTGGGAGAAGGCTTTATCATTTTTTTATTTTTAAAGAGAGAGAAGGGGATGTGGAGAGAGGAGGAGAAGATTTAAGTTTAGGGCAAAATAGCTTAAAGTTGAAGCATCAAGAGTTTGAACATTTTTAAATCTGGCCGACACCTGTGAGATTATTTAGGCTTTGGAGTCTCAAATTCGAGTGAGAATTACCTGGAAAGTTTCTTACTTTTTTATTTATTTTTTTGACAGAGTCTCATTCTGTGCCCTGGAGTTATAGCTCACTGCAACCTCAGACTCCTGGGCTCAAGGAATCTTCTTGTCTCAGCCTGCTGAGTAGCTGGACTACAGGAACCCGCACCACACCCTGGTAGTTTTTTTTGTTTTTAGTAGAGACAGGGTCTCACTCTTGCTCAGGCTGGTCTCCAACTTGAGCTCAAGCAATCCACCTGCTGCGGTCTCCCAGACTGTTAGGATTACAGGCATGAGCCAATGCATCCTGCCTCTGGAGAGTTTGGGGTGCACCCCAGAGATTCTGATTTAGTAGGTCCGGGCTACACCTTTGCTTTCTTTTTCTTTTTTTTTGAGACAGAGCCTCAAGCTGTCCCCCTGAGTATAGTGCCATGGCTTCACTGCTCACAGCAACCTCCAACTCCTGGGCTCAAGCGAGTCTCCTGCCTTAGCCTCCCAAGTAGCTGGGACCACAGGTGCCCACCACAGCGCCCAGGCTATTTTTTGGTTGCAGCTGTCATTATTGTTTGGTGGGCCTGGGCTGGATTTGAACCCACCACCTTAGGTGTATGTGGCTGGTGCCTTAGCCGCTTGAGTACACCTTTGCTTTCTAATAAATTCCCCAGTGGTTTTGGATGTTTCTATCGCTGGTGGCTGATGCTGCTGATAGGTGGAGCTCACCTTGAGAAGCACTGATCAAGGCCCCTTCCTTGCCCCTCATTCTATAAATGGGGACTAAAGATAGTTACAGAGGGAACTTTCTGGTTCCCCATATTGGTGATTGCCAAGGTTACAGAGTAGAGCCAGGAAGAATTCAAACCTCCAGACTTTCAGGCTGGTATTTCCCCCACGTGTCCCTAAGGTTTCTCTTCCTAGAGAACCAAGACGCCAGGGAGATTATGGGGTTTCCCTTTCTGTGGCCCCATCATTTCACACGTATTTTCTGCAGAAGCCTGCATTATGTGGTGGACTGAATCCTGAGCCCCACAACAGAGGGAGACTTGTCAATAGTCACCAAAAGGCTCTCTGGCTTGGGAAAAAAAGTAGTCGGCATCAGGGAGGGAAAACTTTTCTTTTACTCTTTTATATTCAGTCTCTGGGGGCCTTGAATCAGACTAACATTAGATAGAATAACAGGAGGAAAAAGGCTTATGGTTTTATAAAGATTTTATGTGCATGGGAGCCCACAGAAAAGAAAGTAAAACTCAAAGAAGTGCTTAGGCTCCAGGACCCATATACCATTTTAACAAAGAACCAGGGGGATTGAGAGATGAAAATACATGGGAGACTAATGGAAGATCAAAGCTGATTTTTGTAAGGTCTCTTCATGCAAACTGCTCTTGCTGTCAGCTCTCTGTATCCTCAGTGACGAGCCCTCTTTCTTTCTGGTATGGGGTGGAGGGGTGGGTCACTCCACAATGAGAAACTTATGCCCTGCTTTCAGGTAGATAAGAGAGGGCAGAGAACTCTTCCTGCACCTGTTGGTACTCAATTGCCTTCAGCTCAAAATAATCCTTATGCCAAAGTGGAGTAACTTGAGGTGCCGTATTCTGGACCTCTTCACTGGAGGGAGGATTCAGAGACTCATCAAAGTCAGGGCTGGTGGGATTTAGGTGTGTGCTGAACAGCTTCGAAGAGTTATAGCGTGAAAGGGTCCGGGGGTCTGTCCATCCAGCCTGAGGGAGGGAAGCTATTCTTCGATGAAACACTGATTGAAGGGGCTGGCAATACGAAATTTCAAATGATTCTATTTATTTTTATTAAAGAAAACCTTACCTTTAGTTGTGCATGTTGTTTTAGTGTTTAATGATGTTGCTTGATGATGAATTCCACTTCGGCTTTTAGAAAACATCTACATTAACCCTGCCCCTGTGTAAAGAATAGTTGTTTTCCCCACTGGGCACTGGCGAGAGGACTGTTATCTACCTTACCCTAATTATGGGCAACATGACTAGGAAGAGATAAACAGCCTTGGGAGTGTTGGACTTGTTTGTTTTTTTTTTTTCACTTTTTTTTTTTTATTGAATGGTAACTGTGTACATTGATGCACTTTGGGGGTACAGTGGGAGTGTTGGACTTATAACTCAAATCCATGCAGTGACAGGGGTGTCATGGTCCTCCTGTCTTATTATATATCTCCTCCCAGCCTGGAGCCCTGGTGCTTGGGTCCAACATCATCCCGTTCCTGAATTAGCATAGTGGTTATGGTGCCAGTCACATACACCGAGGTTGGTGAGTTCGAACCCACCCCAGGCCAGCTAAACAACAATGCCAATTGCAACAAAAAATAGCTGGGCATTGCGGCAGACTCCTATAGTCCCAGCTACTTGGGAGGCTGAGACAAGAGAATTGCTTGAGCCCAAGAGTTGGAGGTTGCTGTGAGCTGTGATGCCACGGCACTCTACCAAGGGTGATACAATGAGACTGTCTGAAAAAAAAAAAAAGATGTAAGCCCACACAGCACTCTGAAGGAGTTAGTTTATCAGGTGTCTTCCCTGGTGGGGACTGGGAGATGCTGCGGAGATGATAAGGGCAGGGGTAGGGATGTCTGGGGCCTGTCACAGGAGCGCAGGAAGTCCAGGTGAGACTCTCCTTAGGATTTATAGATTACATGTTTCTCTCCAATTTTGTGAGACAAGGGATTGTAGTGGGTAGTTGGCCAGGCAAAGGAGTATTTTCAGACCTTCCAAGAAATCCTAAAATCTCTCTGAAAGGTGACTGCAGTTTCCCTCATCTTGGCTGTTCTGAGAGAGGGGCTCACTCTATCCCTGACTTTCTGTCCTTTCCAGGTCATCAGCAATCCATTTGGAGGGGTTTCTGAGCAGCAAGCCTGGGGCATGGGGTGCAGGAGAAAGGGTATATCACACCCGGTGCTGCATCAGCTGGGTCCAAGCTCAGTTCTGCTACCAGGTGATGGAGCAGGGGCCTGACATTTCAGAGCCTTGGTTTCCTTAGGTGTAAAGGGGATATTTCTAGATCGGTGTGTGTGTGTGTACCTTTAGTATATATGTTAGTGCAGATTAAGAGGGGTAATTCGATGGAACCTCCATAGTAGACCACCTCCCTATGCTGACCGCCTCCTTCAATTGACCTAATTTTCATAGACCAGGCATGCACCAGATATACTAAGATGTAGCTGCATATGCTGACCAGCTTGTTACAGTCCCTTGGGTGGTCAACTTACAGAGCTTCTATGTGTATGTGAAGTACCCAGTAGCATCCAATTGAGGCCGTTGCAAGATGGGTTTTCAGAAGCTGGTGCTGAGATGGAGTTTGGGGTGCAAGATGTGTACTAGGGATCAGTTCCTTAGAACAGGAGGTGGAAGAGGGAGGACTGGGCAGTAGGCCAGCCGGAGCGGTCGCCCTGGCCAGCCCGAGGAGCCCTGTGGGGAGCATCACCTGCCTGCACTGCATGGAGTGGCCCAGACCGCTGGCCCTTTGTAGCCTCTCTCAGTCACCAGCTGTGGCTGCCCTGGGATGGGTGTGTTCTCAGCAAGGCCGCCCCAGCAGCAGACGCGGACCCTGAGCTGACGCTGGGAGCTGTCTGCTGGCCCTGCTCCTTCCCTGGAGTGTGGGCTTGTCTAGAGAGCCAGCACCCAGCAGACACGGCTCCTCCCTGTCCCCAGAGTCATCTTTTTTCTTTTTAACCTCCTCTCTACCTTCTTTCCCTTATCCATCTGGCTTCTTCTCTTGCACCCGCTCCCCAGGCCGCCCTTCCCAGCGTCAGTCACTCTGCCCTCCACGCCCATTTCAGAAGGAAGCATCTTCCCCTCTTTTTGTCTCATGCAGATAATTTACAAGTTACCCATGACTCCCCTTTAATGGTAGAGAGAAGACAACAGCCAGACTTTATCCTGCAGATGGAAACAGCACAGATGCTGGCGGGCGCACGGTCGGTCAGCCTCTGCTCGCCAGCTGGTGCCAGCAGTAGAGGAGACGGCATTGGCTGCACGGCTAACAGATTTCCAAGAACACCACGGGCAGCCAAAAAAGCCATTTGGGCTTGTTTCTCTTTCCTCTGTTGCCTTTCAGAGAGATAAAGAGGCTGACAAGTCATGAAAGGAGACATGGATTTGATAACATTTGGAAGGAGGTTAGTGTCAGGGGTGCCAGGAAACCAGCGTCCAAATGGCAGAACAGGAGGACGCGGGAGATTTCTAAATGCCCATGATGTTTAGAAGCTGCTGTTAAGGCAAATTGAAGGTGAGCAGGCAATGGGGACCCAGGCCGTGGGCAGAGACCTGGAGCATCCCTGAGGGCCCCAGATGGGTTTGGAATTGTCTCTGTAATGTGACCAGTCATGGCACCATTCCACAGAGGTGCCCGAATCTATAGGTGTCCCAGTCCAGATCCCACTGCAAGGTTAAGACACAGAAGAGCAGGTCAGGTGGAAGATGTTTAAGCCGTGTTTGGAAAATGCCACAAAGGACCCCTAAATGTTCTTTCTTGATCCTCTTCCCAAAAGGGAACAGTCCCATTAATCATGTCATTGCATCTTCACAGAATAGGATTGTGTAGGGTTGTTGAGATTTGTCCGGGGTTCTACTGTAAGTCAACAGTGAATTAGGCCCTCAAATTTCAGGTATTGACTATGTTCAAGAGTATAGTGTATTTTTGTTTTCCCATAACAACATTATGGAGATATAATTTATATAACAAATAATTTGCCTATTTAAAGTGCACAATTCGGTGGTTTTAGTATATTCACAGAGATGTGCAGTCGTCACCACAATCAGTTTAAGAACGGTGTCTTCACCCAGAAATGAAACACTTAAGAGCAGAATGAACAGCTGAGTTTCAGCCAATCATAAGCAGCTGGTTTTAGCCAATCACAGGCAGCCAGCTCATCACACCAGGCCCGGATGAGGGATTTCTCTAGTCTGCTTCCCTGTTCAGCTACACAAACTCACCACTCAAACTGCTGGGCCCAACTCTCTGAACCTCCTCTGGTTCTGAGTGATGCCCTATCCATGAATTGTTCTTTGTACAAATCAGCTCTGTTAACTTTAATTTTTCTAAAGTTTTTCCGTTAACAGTAATATGGGGAGAATTATACTTGCTGTAAAAATTCTACCATATGCCCCGTTTCGTTGCTAAAAATAAGTTGGATACACATTTCAACTTATCCAACAACTCCAAAAACCAGATGCCCTCATCATTTTCTGGTAGCTGTCCTCTGGAAACAGAGGTGAGCTTTTAATTAGAATGATTTAATCCGTTCTCAAGACATCTCTGGGGATGTCATGGGAGAAGAGTCAGGAAAGTCAGGTTTTATTGAAAATGGCATCGGGGAAAATGGAATTGAACAAATTCTCCCTTCAACTCTAAAAAATCCTGGCTGTGGGGGAGCTTGCTTAGTCATCTCTGATTCCGAGTAAGGGTTTGCATTTTATCACTTCTAGCGATGCTATCTAGTGGTGTTATACTTTCCCAAGCTCCTTTCAGGGGTTAACGTATTCGTTCCTCAAACCATGGCACCGAGGCCAACTTTATTGTGACGCTACAGATGCAGGAACAGCACAGACAGGCCAGTGGACTTGAGACCCAGACCCTCTATGCACGACCACAGATCTGTAAAGTTGAGTGACCTTGGACGGAAGGCTGCTGCCCGCACCATTCTATGCCCCAGAGATAGGTGTGCTCTTTGTGTGTGTGTTTTTTTTAATTGATGAGAAAGCGTCTTTTTGGGAAATATTTTCCTAAGATGGGAAAATACAAAATCTATTTCCAGAACCCCAAACACTAAAAGTCATTTATTTTCTTGAGTTGCTATGTGAGCCACTGAGTCTCAGGGCTGCTAGCAGGGCCTCAAAAAACTCACTGGTAATGACCCTCCTTGCCTTGCTGCTGTGACTGGCAGGGCCACCCCGGGAGCGGGCAGGCAGCGCATTCCCAGACCTGTCCGCTAGATGGCAGCATTGTGCAGCCGATGCCTCCTCGCCCGGCTCCCGCGCCACTTTCCCCCTCCCCCCTCCCGGTGACCAGCGCGGAGGCTCAGGTGCCAGCTCCCTGCACCCCCAGACGCCCAAGGTGCGGCACCACCCCCAGATGGACTGAGCCTGGCGGGTCACGACAGGTCTGAATGCACAGCAGAGGGCTGACTCCCACTGCAGTGTTTTTGTGGCTCAGTGCACAGCCGTTCCTTTGGGTAATGTCCAGTTTATTTGACTCCCCGCCATCCACCGGCTAAGAAGAAGTGCAGGGAAGGATAAACGTCTCCATCCAAGTGGTGCCCTCCCTTCCCCCCGCGGTGGGCGTTATCTTTGGAGACTCCGATTCTTCCCCCCACCCGGGCTCCGCGTGCCCTGTGATGCCGACTGTGGCCGGCAGAGGGCGCCGGCGCCACGCGCTGCTCAAGAGCCGCCCGGGCAGGCAGAGGGCCGGTCCTGCGCGGTCCGCGTCCTACCCGTGACCTTGGGCCAGCAGCGGCCTGTGGCGGGCCATTCTCACATCCCTTGCGGTGTTGCGGACCCAGCTCCCCCGGAGACCTCCCTCCCTCGGTCCTCCCGCCCGCTGCCTGAAGCCCACCCTTACCTTATTCATTTTTGCAGAATGGGCATTCTCCCCTGCCTCCCAACTCTGTCCCGCCTTGGCCAGGGTCTGAGACGCCCAGCCCTCTGACTGTTCCTGTCTATTTTTCGTCCTTTGCAAGTCTTCTAAATGTCCCTGCCCCCAGGATTCTCGCTTTCACCTGTTTCTCCCTGCCCCTCTCTCCCAGGTGAGCCTGGTTATACCCACAGAACCCAGATCCATCTTCCCCCTCCCCCCTGCCGCCGCATTAACTGATCCCGAATCCCAGTGACAGCCACTTTTTATCTCTAGTCCAGTTTGTCTTTGAGCTACAGACCCATTTCTTCATTTTGCTGGGCTAGTAGGGGCTGTGTAGAAACCACGCTCAGAAGTCGCCGTGGTCTCAGGGCCATTCATTGAGGGTGTTGGGTGATTGTCTTCTGTCTGGCAACACTTGGAATAGCAAGGCTTTTCTTCCCCCTAGCCCATACTTCTCTCTCAAACGTTCTCTGAACTCAAGAAAGTGTCCTTACCTTGTGCTTACCTGGCAATGCATTGCTGAACCTCACCAGAGCCAGGGAGGGGATCACACCTGGCAGCCCGGCCTGAGTCTCCCTTGCTGGTTCTGGCTCTGGGTGGACCAAAGCAGGAGGCCCTGATCACACCTTCCCCCTCAAAAAGCCAGCATTAGGCCAATTGGAGTCTTCTTTTTGAGGTTTTGGGACTGGAACATTGAAAAGAAGGATCTAGTCAAAATGTGGAGAGATGAGTAGAGAAGTCTCAGGTTGAGGGGTGCCCAAGGGAGCCCCTGATGAAGGAGGGTGATGAGCAAGGCCAGAGGAAGCAGCCAGGGCTGGATGGCCGCCCACCACCAGCCCAAGCTCCATCTCCAGCTTCTCAAAAACCCACAGTCCTCACTGCTGCGAAGGCTTTTCTAAGTTAATTCAATAGCCTCTTCACCTTAAGCCAGTCCAGAACTGTGGCTAATTCATGGAGAGAGGACACTACTGGTGAGGACAAGGAAGAAAGGCCAAGGACAGTGGACGGGATTAGCAGGACTGAGCAGGCTCCGGGTCAGGCTGACAGAGCTGGGAGGCTGGCGCGGCCGTTGACAGTGGCTGGGGAAGCTGAGAGGTTCAAGGCCCCCCCACGGAGTCCACCACTTCCCTTACTGAGATTCCCCACCTCCCACATACTGCTGGATCTTAGCTAGTTGGGCAGCCATGGCTCCAAAAAGCAAATGCTTTCTGCAAGTGTTGCCAGGCGTGTGGATCGGGGTAACAG
>NW_003852525.1:4773495-4774534 GCF_000181295.1 Otolemur garnettii | reverse complement strand
CCAGCCTTCCGGGAACACAGCGCCTAAATATAGCACAGGTGCTGAAATGGAATTCTGTGCCACTGCAGGAGCACAGGGGCAGGGAGAACTAATTCCACCTGTGATGAGGGTGGGACAGAGACAGGGAGGTGACTGTTGAGAGCTGGACCTTGAAGGATGTGTAGGAATTTGGCAGGCAGAGAAGAGGGCTTTGTGTTCTAGGGGGAGAAAGCAGAGGCTCAAAGGAATTCGAGTGCCTGAGAAGACTTAGAATTGCAGTGGGTCTCCAGTGTGTGTGTGTGTGTGCGTGTGCGTGTGGGAGAGTGAGGGTGTCCGTGACAGCAGGTGAGAGGGAGTAGGGAAGCAGGGGACAGGATGGGAAGGAACTCAAATGGCACGATTGGGAGCTGGGACTCTTCCTGAGGGCACTGTGTAGCTGAAGAGATTTTTTTTTTTTTTTTAAATCAGGGACTCTTATAATCATCTGTGTTTGGAAGGATGTGCACAGAGCGGGGAGAGTGAATTGGGCAGTCCCAGCTCCACTGGATCTCAGCCACATCTGACAACCTCTCCAGCAGTATCTGGGGCGCAGAGGAGAACCAGAAGCTCATGAATTTTAACTGATCAGAACACTGTATGTAAGGAGGGCTGCTTGATGAGCCAGGCACCTCACTGCGGCCACAAAGGGTCAGTGGTTCCACTGCTGTGTCACAGGGTGCCATGTCCACCCCGTCATTCAGCAGGCCTTCACTGACTATCACCAGGGCCACGCACAGTCCACTGTCCCTATCCATGGGTGGTTCCAGCACACCTGGCAGATCCCAGATCTGAGGACGCTTAAGAGCTTTATATAAAACAGCACAGGACAGGCTGCCGTCTGTGCCCACTGTCCTGCATCTGCAGGTTCACCAGCCATGGATGGAGAATATGTGCGTATCGCCGGCGCCCAGGACCAGCAGGCCTGTCTCTGTGGCTGAATCCGCGGATGTGGAATCGGGGATCCAGAGGGCGGACTTTGTAACGCTGGTGCTAGGAATGACAGGGGTGAGCAAGTAGGCAC
>NW_003852525.1:4773250-4773475 GCF_000181295.1 Otolemur garnettii | reverse complement strand
GGGGACAGCGGAGGGCTGCAGGAGAGGGGACGAAAGGCACAAAGGCCTGAGCCTGGGAGGGCGTGGTGTGTCTGAGGAGCTGGAAGACCTCAGTGTGTCTAGTGGAAGCAGTTGGCCACCAGCCTTGGACTGTCCCAGCTGCACTGCCACAGCGGCTTAGTTCTCATGGTGCTGCAAAGAGATTCCTTCTCATTGGTCGAAGCCAGTAATGCCTGGGGCTCCCAG
>NW_003852525.1:4771154-4772151 GCF_000181295.1 Otolemur garnettii | reverse complement strand
CCCAGGAGCTGGTCAAGGGCCAATTGTCCTTCTGGATGTCCAGAGCTCTAACCACTGAGCTATGGCACCTAACAACCAGAGGGGGATTCTGTGTGAAAAATTCTGTGCAGACTTTTGCCCCTGTTTTAGACTTATCCCAGTTATTCCAAATGACAAGCCTGTCCTCAGCAGACCATGGTGCCATCCCCTAGTGCCAGCCAGAGGCCAGTGAGTCTGTGCTGTAGAGTTCTGTACCGCTACACCGAAGGAGGTTTGGAATTAACCTTTGCGTTGGGCTGTGAGTTCAAAGTCCTCCAACAAGGATGCTGGTCATGGCCACCCCCTCCTAAAGTTCTATAGAGGGTCCCCAAGACCACCCCTAGGTTTGATTAGAAAGATTCATAGAACTAGACTAGAAAGACTAGTTCTGTGAATCTCTCAAAGACTAGAAAGATTCATAGAACTCAGCAAGGCTATTATTGTACTTACAGTTATGGTTTATACAGTAAAGGACACAGACGGAAATCAATAAAAGATTCAGTCGTAAAAAAATGGAGACTTTACATCCTTTGTATTTCTGTGGGTGGAGTTGAAGCACAGTCTTCTCAGCCAAGTTCCGTAAGAATGGAAAGCAAGTGTCCAATGTACTCAATCCTGATGTGAAACCGATAGACAACTACACACCCAAATGAGAGAAAAACACACTTGGATTTAAATGTGGGGAGGAAGAAGATGGGAAAGGGGAAAACAGGAGGAGAGAGGGGGATTGGTGAGCGCTCCCCAGGGGTGCACAGTGTAAGGGTGTACACAGCACACCCCAGGTGAAGGGCTCAACTCCAACTTGAACTTTACCTAAGAAATACGAACAAAGCAACCTAATCATCTGTACCCTCATGTTAATCCGAAATTTAAAAAAGTCAACAAAGGAAAAAGTTACAGAGCACGGGTTTTCAATACTTGTTATCTCATGGCACCCTTGAACAGACAGTTACGCTTCTTGGAACACTTAAATTATGCC